>NC_088406.1:61489108-61790302 GCF_034236695.1 Oncorhynchus nerka
TAGAGGAGGACAGAATTATTATTGACCACAGCATCACTTCGTCTTGGTATCAGAGTAGCCTTGGTTTGTGAGGTAGAAGAGAATAGATGGGATGAGGTCAGATGTATGTAACCGCTTGTTTCTCTACACCTGCAGGACTGAAGCATGAGAATCAGAACTGTCAGCCTTACAGACTGGCCTCAGTTTCTCTGGGACTGCTGTGTCTTCTGATGCTGATCAGTCATAAGTCTCTCTGTACACTGTGAGTATTCAAAAACCACAGGTGGTAGGGTGTGAGTGTGTATATCTGTGTGTGTTAGCGTCAGTGTGTGTGTAAAGCAACATAAAATGATACATTTGTTCTCTGTTCCATCACAGATGACGATAACTACAATCAACTGTCCAGGACACTCTCTAACGGCCAACCATACTTCAGAGAAGGAAGAACTAGTTACGAAAACCTGACTAAGGAGAGAGACCAGCTGGAGACTTCTTTCAACCAGTAACAGGCCTTTTTTTAACAGGATGACTAGAAACCGAGCCCAGCTACAAACCCGTTACAACACCTTGGCTGTAGAGAAACTATCAGAGCTGTAAGCACGACGCTGGAGATGAGAAGCAGGCACAGGGAGTGAACATTTTAATGGCAACGGACATGGAACAGGACAGCATCTGGACAGGAACACAATGACATTAATGCTGACACGGGGATCTAACCAAAGACAGCGACAGAGGGGCAATCAACAAATTAAAGGAATCCAGGTGAGTCCAATGATGCGCTGCTGCGCGTGATGGTGACCGGTGATGAAGCACAGGTGCGCGTAACAGTGGTGACAGGTGTACGAGGCGAAGGCAGTCTGGCGTCTTCGAGCACCAGAGAGGAAGAGCATTGCCAACAAAGGGTATATAACAAAGTATTGAGAAACTTTTGTTATTGACCAAATACTTATTTTCCACCATAATTTGCAAATAAATTCATAAATCCTACAATGTGATTTTCTGGATTTTTTTTCCCTCATTTTGTCTATCATAGTTGAAGTGTACCTATGATGAACATTACAGGCCTCTCATCTTAAGTGGGAGAACTTGCACAATTGGTGGCTGACTAAATACTTTTTTGCCCCACTGTAAGTACTTTACACCACTGTCAAGAATACATACATTTTTTTTTTTCCTAAATTAAAAACTCAACTGCAAAAGATGTAAATGTTTTAGACACAGCCGCAGGAAGTAGTTTGGGTGTGGTGTGATATTTTTTGCTGACTGCAGATGGCTATATCGTCCGCTAATGCAGGACTATTAAAGGCCCAGTGCATTACTTTTTTCTTTCTGAATTTGCAGGACCCCTACTGGTTTTAGGCCTTGAGTAAGGTAGAACAAATGTTTCAGTGTCACATCCTCTGAGGAGACATAGGCTTAATGTATGCGGCAGGTGGCCTCAATTAGGCATTAGGTTACCCAGGTTACTAGTTTATTGACTCATAGGCCCAACAGCATATTATTGGGCATGTACAGGAGCAACTTTTCAGTATTAGTTCTACAGGTGAATAGAAGCGAAGTCATGCACACCCTACCAACAATGTATTTGTCATCCAATAGTGAACTGTTTACATTTGTCTGAATATGTGACTGTCTCTGCTTGTGATCACTCGTTTCCTTTCCCATCAGTCTGTTACAACGTGTGGTCTGCCTTTTTCTGTCACGTCAGTGGCTTGACCACACTGACGAGCAGCCCCACAGTCTTCAGGCCTATGTGGTGAAATACATTTCCACTGCAATGAATACTTTTCACTGCAGCGAACAGTAGTTCTCAGTAATGCTAAAGGTCTACTCCTGACTCTTATTCTTACAGTTGACAAATTAATGTAGATCTGATAGGGGTCTTTGGATTTCTAAAAATGAAAGTGAAATTGCACTGGGAAAAGGAAGGCTATTTTACATGGGTGGGTAAGGCCTAGGAGTGTAACAAGATTTTCCACTTTCTCTAAGCAAATTAACTATGCAAATTGGTGATGTGACGATGAACATTGTGGTGATAGCCTCCCTAGTGGTGCATGTTCTTCAGCACAAGGAAGCTAGCCTCCAGAGTACATACTTCAGGCACTTGATAATAAAGGACGCATATGGTATTAGCCTAAATATCATTATGTATCTCAGCCACACATACCAAAGTCCTGTTAATTTAGAATAAACATACTTCTCAGCACAGCCATAGGGATTATAATAGAGGATAGATAACAGACAGTGATTTGAGGAGAAAAAAAGTTGCAACATTTGAGGGTGGTTTCTACAGCTGGCAATTGTAACAGTAAAACTGAGAATTGAAACAAAGCATTGGCTATGACATTAACTTGTAATTTAATTACAATTGTAAAACAGCAGTTACAGTATTTGTAATATAATGGTTATTTTGAATACAGCAATTCTAGTATAACTGCAAAATCACCAGAGTTGGGACATAATTAGGCAACCATGATCCTGGAGTGCCGCAGGCTATTCACGTTTTTGATTTAACACCTGTCCTTCCAGGTCGGTTATCACGGCTTAGGCTAAGACCCAGATGCAGATTAGCATGCATGACTTGTTGCACCACCAAATAACTTTGAAAATGGCCGCATTATCTTTTCTCCTGGCTGAAGCCATTACTTTTTATAGTTTGTTTACATAAGGAAAGGCACATTTACAACTTTGACGTATTAAATTGAAAACAGTCATAATGCATAACCACGAGAAGGAAGGGTGCTAAGAGTGCTGCAGAAACCATAGACACATTTAAATAAATCCCCAAATGATATTACTCCTGGGTGAACTAGGGCCTTGTTACTCCTGCATGAGTGGTCAAAAATAGTAATCAGCACCTTCCTCAACATGCTATACAGCACATCCGCCTCACTTTCAAAGAAATAAGTAGTACTGCTAGGTTTCACTGTCAAATGTAACAAATTACATTTTTTAAATAAAATATACATTTGTTACAATATTTAAAATATACTTTTTTTTGCAAATGTATTTACAGGTACCTTAATTGCATAAGTATTCAGACCCTTTGCTATGAGACTTGAAATTGAGCTCAGATGCATCCTGTTTTCATTGATCATCCTTTAGATGTTGCTACAACTTGATTGGAGTCCACCTGTGGTAAATTCATATGATTGGACATGATTTGGAAAGGCACACACACCTGTCTTTATATGGTCCCATAGTTGACATTGCATGTCAAAGCAAAAACCAAGCCATGAGGTCGAAGCAATTGTCCGTAGAGCTCCTAGACAGGATTGTCGGGGCACAGATTTGGGGAAGGGTGCAGCATTGAAGGTCCCCAAGAACACAGTGGCCTTCATCATTATTAAATGGAAAAAGTTTGGAACCACCAAGACTCTTCCTAGAGCTGGCCACCCCTCAATAAAACCTAAATGTTGAAAGGAAAACATGTATCTATGGACCGTTTTGTTTCTAAAGCAGCCTAACAGCCATTGCTTCTAAGGAGTAGGTGGCTTTATCTCAAACGCCTGCTCTTTTTAAATTATGTACACAGCTGCTATCCACTGGCAAGCTAAACAATGACCAGCTATAAAACGATACAGGGGAGGCACCTACATTTAAACAACAGAACAGACAGTACTGAAAGGAAGCTTTGGCACAAAAGTAGCATAGCAAACACACTAGTGAATTGTATTAAAATATATGTTCCATTTGTTTTAACTTATACATTGGGATTTGGGACAAAAGGCATTTAAAAAGACGGATTATCCTGATCATGCTGACAACTCAATGCATAATTATTGAATTGGTCAGTATCAGTGGATGTAACCGAGGCCCCTATTTGACAGAAGGTCTGTGAGAATGACCTACAAATGAAGCCTGAAATTATAATATCAGCATAACAGTTCCAGGGGATTTTTCTCCCATAACAACGGTGCCTCTAAAAGGTTGTTAGCATGAATATTTTTTTAACTTTCATTTTGTTTCAACGCCCTCTTTTATGCTCTACAGAATGTGAGTTATCATTTCGGCCTCTCATTTGACTTCCCGTTTTTCTCCTTCATGCTGTGTCAACATCCCCGCTGGCAGCCATGCGATGTAACAGGAGTATATCATAAACTGATGTCAGGTTAGGGTTGTCTCTACGCGACTCCAATTCTGGTATATCTGTTCTGTGTGACTCCAATTCCGGTATATCTGTTCGCTCCTCCTAGGCAGGGAGAAGGAGGTAGGGGAGGGAAGGACAGAGAGGGAGGTAGGGGAGGGAAGGACAGAGAGGGAGGTAGGGGAGGGAAGGACAGAGAGGGAGGTAGGGGAGGGAAGGACAGAGAGGGACAGGGAAGAAGGGGCAGAGAGAGGAGAGATAAAAGGGGTGGGAAAACAAAAATAAGAGGATTTTATGCTTCTTTATTATAAACTTTGTGCCAGAGGAAGGAAACAGGACAAACCTGACGATCTCTTGTCTACTCTCATTGTTCTGCAGTAGGGAACTCAACAGTCAACACAACACATCTAGAACCTTTCCTAAAACTAGTGGGAGGAACCACGAAGCCTAACTTTAAAAGTCCACAGACTTTGCAAATACTGTAAAAGACACAGGTGATCAAAGGAATTACTAATCAAATCAAATGTTAATTGTCACATGTACTGAATACGACAGGTGTAGTAGACCTTACAGTGAAATACTTACTTACTGTACAAGCCCTTAACCAACCATGCAGTTAACACTTTTTTTTCTTAAAGTAAAAAAAATAAAAATAAAAAAAAGTTGCAAAAGATTAAAGAGCAGCAGTAAAATAACAATAGTGGGGCTATATACAGGGGGTACCGGTACAGAGTCAATGTGCGGGGGCACCGGTAAGTCGAGGATTGAGGTAGTATGTGTGTATATATACGTAGTTAAAGTGACTATGCATAGATAAACAGAGAGTAGTAGCAGCGTAAAAGAGGGGGGGGGGTTAATGCAAATGGTCTGGGTCGCCATTTGATTAGCTGTTCAGAAGTCTCATGGCTTTGGGGTAGAAGCTGTTAAGAAGTCTTTTGGACCTAGAACTGGCACTCCAGTATGTGCTGTGTGGCTTCTCATTGTGCAACCAAACCATATCATAACGACATCAGGCCGGGTATCAACCTCAGGTGGTCTGTGCAACTCAAGACCACATTAACCCACTGACACAGAGCTAAAGCCTACAGTTGGTGACATGAGGGCTGATAAAGCTGCTGTATTGTCAATCAGCCTGTAGGTTTTTTACTAACCTGGTTATCTCTTCGTTTTTTAGGAATTATTGTTGCATACTCAATGTCAACTTGCACTCTTTTGGATGAATCTATGAAGACAGATAAAGGAAAGTAAATATGGGCCTAAGATGAGGTGCGACTAACTGGCAGAAGCATGCGACTAACTGACAGACATACAAACGCCCACCCCCCTGGACAGGTTCTGTAAACACTCAGGACTTTTGTTACTATGAGTACTGGTCTCTGTGCTTGCAGTGATTTTGGTGTCAGATAAGCCAAGCTATTAAAGTAATTATTGTCAGAGAGTGTGTGTGCCTTCTGCTTTTTCAACATTTAGAGAAGTTGTCTGGGATAATGACACTGTCTGACTAAGCAGAGGAAGTGTGGAAGATTACACTTTATTTTACATGCATTTCACACCTTTTCCAAAAACACTACCCTTGATTGTAAATACCTGCCTTGTGAGTGTTCATTTCCCCTCTTCCTTAGATAGATTGCAAGTCCAACCAGCCCAGAGGCAACCAAAACGCAGATTACAGCAATAACCATACCCAGAGTCATCCCATCACTGTCTGAAATAAAACACAAGGAAATGATTTTCCTTATTTTCCTAAGTATGTTTTGAATGAGTTCAACTACACTTCAGTTTGACTTGGTAAATGCTATTTTCTGGATGGTTTTAATTCAAAATGTCTCTTACCTGCATCATTAGGATGACCATGTTCACTGCAACATTTTGGGACAAGAACTGTCTCATTGCTGACAGGGTTGTGAGCCACACAGCTGTAGGTGGAGTTGTAGTTCTTTCCCTCTACCTCCAAATGGAGAGAAAGATCGGTGGTGAGATCAGGACTGCTGGTCTGGTTTAGTATTTCCTCTCCCCTGTACAAGGTCAAGGTCACCTCTTTTTCATTGTCCACAGAACACACTACACTACAGGAGCTGCTGTCACACTCTGTCACCTGAGGTTTGGAAACAACATCTGGAAGAAAAAATACAAATACATTGAAATTGGAACCTATATTAAATGTTTTTGTAATATACAACACACACACACACAAATACTTACTGTATACAGTGAGCTCAAATATGGTTGTTTTTTTCTCTTCGTCTGTATTCTCAACAGTATAAACCCCAGCATCGTCTATCTGAAGGTCTGACAGAGTGAAGTATTTTGTAACATTGTTCAAACGGAGGCGGTTTTCAAATCTCTTCTCAAGGGTGATTTTGCCTTCTTTACCAGGGTACACATTTGCAATACTGTCAAGGTCTTCATAAAGTAAATTGCCAGTCTTGATCACCCTCTCTTGAAAAGAGAAAGACTGTCCCACGATGCCTTTCACCTGCTGAGTCTCAGACTGGACTGTTTGCTGGGAAGCACAGAGAACTGTGGAAAGAGAGAGACTAAATATTAACACAATGACTGCAGTCGCACACTAAATCTCACAATACCTGGATAAGTGTTTAACATGTCAGTAACTGCATCCATATGATATTGTGATCTGATGTCAGACTGCACTGAAGATGACAATGGCATTCAATCATTAGTTCATGTTTTCTGCACGTCTGCATTTTAGTCGTCTGGAATGACACTAGTGACTTGAGTAATCCCAGTCCTTCTTAGTTATTTACAGACCTAATGTGATGGTTGGGGTCAGGAAATGATTGTTAGGATTCGTAGTTGAATATTTAGTCCGAAATTAAGTTCACGTGGAAATGCATTCTGAGTGAGGAAAGTTCTTCTTCCCCAATTGATTGTTTTTCCCCCCAAATAAAAGTCAAGGATATCACCGAAAAATCACATGACTTTACAGAGAAATTTCATTACCACCGATATCCGTAAATAAATAGACGTGGAGGAGGCCGTAGGAGGGCAACAACCCAGCAGCAGGACCGCTACCTCCGCCTTTGTGCAAGGAGGAGCAGGAGGAGCACTGCCAGAGCCCTGCAAAATTACCTCCAGCAGGCCACAAATGTGCATGTGTCTGCTCAAATGGTCAGAAACAGACTCCATGAGGGTGGTATGAGGGCCCGACGTCCACAAGTGGGGGTTGTGCTTACATTCCAACACCGTGCAGGAGGTTTGGCATTTGCCAGAGAACACACAGATTGGCAAATTTGCCACTGGCGCCCTGTGCTCTTCACAGATGAAAGCAGGTTCACACTGAGCACATGACAGAGACTGGAGACGCAGTGGAGAATGTTCTGCTGCCTGCAACATCCTCCAGCATGACCGGTTTGGCGGTGGGTCAGTCATGGTGTGGGGTGGCATTTCTTTGGGGGGCCGCATAGTCCTCCATGTGCTCGCCAGAGGTAGCCTGACTGCCATTAGGTACCGAGATGAGATCCTCAGACCCCTTGTGAGACCATATGCTGGTGCGGTTGGCCCTGGGTTCCTCCTAATGCAAGACAATGCTAGACCTCATGTGGCTGGAGTGTGTCAGCAGTTCCTGCAAGAGGAAGGCATTGATGCTATGGACTGGCCCGCCCGTTCCCCAGACCTGAATCCAATTGAGCACATCTGGGACATCATGTCTCGCTCCTTCCACCAACGCCACGTTGCACCACAGACTGTCCAGGAGTTGGCGGATGCTTTAGTCCAGGTCTGGGAGGAGATCCCTCAGGAGACCATCCGCCACCTCATCAGGAGCATGCCCATGCGTTGTAGGGAGGTCATACAGGCACGTGGAGGCCACACACACACACTACTGAGCCTCATTTTGACTTGTTTTAAGGACATTACATCCAAAGTTGGATCAGCCTGTAGTGTGGTTTTCCACTTTAATTTTGAGTGTCACTCCAAATCCAGACCTCCATGGGTTGATAAATTTGATTTCCATTGATCATTTTGGTGTGATTTTGTCAGCACATTAAATTACGTAAAGAAAAAAGTATTTAATAAGAATACAGTGCCCCTTGAACTTTGCGACCTTTTGCCACATTTCAGGTTTCAAACATAAAGATATAAAACTGTATTTTTTTGTGAAGAATCAACAACAAGTGGGACACAATCATGAAGTGGAACGACATTTATTGGATATTTCAAACTTTTTTAACAAATCAAAAACTGAAAAATTGTGCGTGCAAAATTATTCAACCCCCTTAAAACCTGTTAGGGATGATGCGAATTTTTGCCGCTTTTTGTAAAAAATTGCGCAACATTTCAACATCCTGCTACTCATGCCAGGAATATAGTATATGCATATGATAAGTATGTGTGTATAGAAAACACTCTGAAGTCTCTAAAACTGGTTAAATTGTGTCTGTGGCTATAACAGAACGTGTTTAGGAGTAAAAATCCCAGGGAAAACTGTTCTCCAAAAACAAAAACAAAATATTCATCCGCCAGTCAATGTATTGTCTAAGGCGACAGACAAAAAACGAGGTCCCCATTACAATGCCTACAGCTTCCACACGATGTCGCCAGTACTGGCATTTTTTGGCTGCTTTACCCTTGGTTAGATGACCTATAGGCACTTCCTTTCTTGGGGCTCACCGCAGGATGTTATGAAAGTGAAAACATGGAGTATGATTTCAAGACTTGCTGCTTTCGAATACAGATCGCCCCGTGATCAATTTGATAGATTATTAACGTTTATTAATACCTAAAGTTGGTTTAGAAAAGTAGTTTGAAGTGATTTGTAAAAGTTTATAGGCAACTTTTGTAATTTTAAAAAGTGACGTTGCGTCTTGTAAAGGGGATTTTTCCTGGATCAGACCGGCCTTTATGAAATGACATTTTGGGTATACAATGACTGATTTAATCAGGAAAAAGACCCAATTGTGATGTTTATGGGACATATAGGAGTGCCAACAGAGAAGCTCGTCAAAGGTAATGAATGTTTTATATTTTATTTCTGCGTTTTGTGTAGCGCCGGCTACCGAAAATCTGTTGTTTAGGTGACGTTCTGGTATTTTGGGGGGTGCATGCTATCAGATAATAGCTTCTCATGCTTTCGCCGAAAAGCATTTTACAAATCTGACTTGGTGGCTACATTCACAACGAGTGTTGCTTTAATTCAGTACCTTGCATGTGTGTTTTAATGAAAGTTTGAGTTTTATCGAAAACTATAGATGGCGCTCTGAAATTTCCGCTGATTGATGTTCCTGCACTGGGATTACATTCTGCATCATCCCTAACAGGTTTTAAGTTAATACTTTGTAGCACCACCTTTTGCTGCGATTACAGCTGTAAGTCTGTGTCCTCCTCCCAGAGCGCTAAGAACCTTGGCGTGATCCTGGACAACACCCTGTCGTTCTCAACTAACATCAAGGCGGTGGCCCGTTCCTGTAGGTTCATGCTCTACAACATCCGCAGAGTACGACCCTGCCTCACACAGGAAGCGGCGCAGGTCCTAATCCAGGCACTTGTCATCTCCCGTCTGGATTACTGCAACTCGCTGTTGGCTGGGCTCCCTGCCTGTGCCATTAAACCCCTACAACTCATCCAGAACTCCGCAGCCCGTCTGGTGTTCAACCTTCCCAAGTTCTCTCACGTCACCCCGCTCCTCCGCTCTCTCCACTGGCTTCCAGTTGAAGCTCGCATCCGCTACAAGACCATGGTGCTTGCCTACGGAGCTGTGAGGGGAACGGCACCTCAGTACCTCCAGGCTCTGATCAGGCCCTACACCCAAACAAGGGCACTGCGTTCATCCACCTCTGGCCTGCTCGCCTCCCTACCACTGAGGGAGTACAGTTCCCGCTCAGCCCAGTCAAAACTGTTCGCTGCTCTGGCCCGCCAATGGTGGAACAAACTCCTTCACGACGCCAGGACAGCGGAGTCAATCACCACCTTCCGGAGACACCTGAAACCCCACCTCTTTAAGGAATACCTAGGATAGGATAAAGTAATCCTTCTCACCCCCCTTAAAAGATTTAGATGCACTATTGTAAAGTGGCTGCTCCACTGGATGTCATAAGGTGAATGCACCAATTTGTAAGTCGCTCTGGATAAGAGCGTCTGCTAAATGACTTAAATGTAAATGTAAAAGTCGCTTGGGGTATGTCTCTATCAGTTTTGCACATCGAGAGACTGAAATTCTTTCCCATTCCTCCTTGCAAAACAGCTCGAGCTCAGTGAGGTTGGATGGAGAGCATTTGTGAACAGCAGTTTTCAGTTCTTTCCACAGATTCTCGATTGGATTCAGGTCTGGACTTTGACTTGGCCATTCTAACACCTGGATATGTTTATTTTTGAACCATTCCATTGTAGATTTTGCTTTATGTTTTGGATCATTGTCTTGTTGGAAGACAAATCTCCGTCCCAGTCTCAGGTCTTTTGTAGACTCCATTAGGTTTTCTTCCAGAATGGTCCTGTATTTGGCTCCATCCATCTTCCCATCAATTTTAACCATCTTCCCTGTCCCTGCTGAAGAAAAGCAGGCCCAAACCATGATGCTGCCACCACCATGTTTGACAGTGGGGATGGTGTGTTCAGGGTGATGTGCTGTGTTGCTTTTACGCCAAACATAACGTTTTGCATTGTTGCCAAAAAGTTCAATTTTGGTTTCATCTGACCAGAGCACCTTTTTCCACATGTTTGGTGTGTCTCCCAAGTGGCTTGTGGCAAACTTTAAACAACACTTTTTATGGATATCTTTAAGAAATGGCTTTCTTCTTGCCACTCTTCCATAAAGGCCAGATTTGTGCAATATACGACTGATTGTTGTCCTATGGACAGAGTCTCTCACCTCAGCTGTAGGTCTCTGCAGTTCATCCAGAGTGATCATGGGCCTCTTGGCTGCATCTCTGATCAGTCTTCTCCTTGTATGAGCTGAAAGTTTAGAGGGACGGCCAGGTCTTGGTAGATTTGCAGTGGTCTGATACTCCTTCCATTTCAATATTATCGCTTGCACAGTGCTCCTTGGGATGTTTAAAGCTTGGGAAATCTTTTTGTATTCAAATCCGGCTTTAAACTTCTTCACAACAGTATCTCGGACCTGCCTGGTGTGTTCCTTGTTCTTCATGATGCTCTCTGCGCTTTTAACGGACCTCTGAGACTATCACAGTGCAGGTGCATTTATACGGAGACTTGATTACACACAGGTGGATTGTATTTATCATCATTAGTCATTTAGGTCAACATTGGATCATTCAGAGATCCTCACTGAACTTCTGGAGAGAGTTTGCTGCACTGAAGGTAAAGGGGATGAATAATTTTGCACGCCCAATTTTTCAGTTTTTGATCTGTTAAAGTTTGAAATATCCAATAAATGTCGTTCCACTTCATGATTGTGTCCCACTTGTTGTTGATTCTTCACAAAAAATACAGTTTTATATCTTTATGTTTGAAGCCTGAAATGTGTCAAAAGGTCGCAAAGTTCAAGGGGGGCGAATACTTTCGCAAGGCACTGTATATCATTCAGATCTAGGATGTGTTATTTTAGTGTTCCCTTTATTTTTTTGAGCAGTGTATTTCAGATCATCAGATCATTTCAAAACATCAGTTCTGAGTTACTGAGTTATTGTTCCAAGAGCAGCTGGTAAAATGATGAGCTCCTAATAATCTAGTATTAGATATCATATTTCAAATTATTTTGAGGAAGAGTACATTTGAGAAAAACAAGTGAGTGAAAGATAAAGAAGGACTAAGAATACATCAGAAGACAACTTTTATCCAGATAACTCAACTGGATAGCTAACAAGCTAACAGTTGCATACACGTTTCTATGGAGTTGCTAAGAGTTTCTAGCTACTGGCTACCTGCTGTTAGCTTAAAAACCTAGCTAGCTAACAAATAAAAAAAGGACAATCAAAAAGGACAGGAGGAAGGACAGGAAAACTAGTACCTAAACTTACACAAGCAAGAGAGAACTATTCAGACAGAAAACAATCGAGGTAGGCTTTGCTTACATTCAAAAACATCTAGCTACATCTAGCCAAGTGCAAACCAGCTGTAACATATACTGTAACCAGCTGTAATAAACTAAGACGGAAGAAATCAAGGTGGATCTTCTCAAATTCTTGGCATGCAGCCTTGAGCAAGGCAATCAAACATCTTAAAATGTGTGGAAACACGACCATGAGACAATTGTATGTGGACACAACCCCAAAATGTAATATTAAAGAATATAATAACAGAACAGTAATGATCCGAGGTCTTATAGGCAGAAACTCAAACATGATGTACCAGTGATGAGAACCATTCAACACTGGTCCGACCAAACGGAAGCCACGCTTCAAGATTTTGATCACGCTGACTGGAATATGTTCCGGTTAGCCTCAGAGAACAACATCGACCTATAAGCTGACTGAATGAGTGTGTTTATAAAGAAGTGCATTGGAGATGTCGTACCCACTGTGACTATTAAAACCTACCCTAACCAGAAACCGTGGATGGATTCATTCAAAACTAAAAGCGCGATCCACCGCATATAACCAAGGAAAGAGGTCTGGGAATATGACTTAATATAAACAGTGTAGTTATTCCCTCCGCAAGGCAATCAAACAAGAGAAATGCTGGTACAGGGAGAAGGTGGAGTCGCAATTCAACGGCTCAGACACGAGACGTATGTGGCAGGGTCTACAGGAAATCACAGACTGCAAAAAGAAAAACCAGCCACGTCACGGACACCGACTTCACGCTTCCAGACAAACTAAACACCTTCTTTGCAAGCTTTGAGGATAATACAGTGCCACTATCATGGCCCGCTAAACAAGGACTGCTCCCCCATCTCATTCTCCGTGCCTGACGTAAGTAAAACTTTTAAACGTGTAAACCCTCGCAAGGCTGCTGGCCCAGACGGCATCCCTAGCCGCGTCCTCAGAGCATGCGCAGACCAGCTGGCTGGTGTGTTTATGAACATATTCAATCGCTCCCTATCCCAGTCTGTTGATCCAAAATGCTTCAAGATGGCTATCATTGTTCCTGTACCCAAGAAGGCAAAGGTAACTGAACTAAATGACTACTGCCCCGTAGCACTCACTTCTGTCATCATGAAGTGCTAAGAGAGACTAGTCAAGGATCATATCACCTCCACCTTACCGGCCACCCAGGACCCACTTCAGTTTGCATACCGCCCCAACAAATCAAATCGTATTAGTCACATGCGCAGAATACGACAGTGAAATGCTTACTTACAAGCCCCTAACCAACAATGCACTTAAAAAAATAAGGATAAGAATAAGGGATAAATGTAACAAGTAATTAAAGAGCAGCAGTAAAATAACAATAGTGAGACTATATACGGGGGGTACCGATACAGAGTCAATGTGCGGGAAAACCGGTTAGTTGAGGTAGTATGTACATGTAGGTAGAGTTATTAAAGTGACTATGGATTGATGACAACAACAGAGAGTAGCAGTGGTGTAAAGAGAGGGAAAGGGGGGGGGGGGGGCAATGCAAATATTAGATGTTCAGGAGTCTTATGGCTTCGGGGTAGAAGCTGTTTAGAAGCCTCTTGGACCTAGACCTGATGCTCCGTTACCGCTTGCCATGTGGTAGCAGAGCGAACATTCTACGACTAGGGTTGCTGGAGTCTTTGACAATTCTTAGGGCATTCCTCTGACACTGCCTGGTATAGAGGTCCTGGATGGCAGGAAGCTTGGCCCCAGTGATGTACTGGGCCGTTCACACCACCCTCTGTAGTGCCTTGCAGTCGGAGGCAGAGCAGTTGCCATACCAGGCAGTGATGCAGCCAATCAGGATGCTCTCAATGGTACAGCTGTAGAAACTATTGAGGATCTGAGGACCCATGCCAAATATTTTCAGTCTCCTGAATGGGAATAGGTTTTTTCGTGCCCTCTTCACGACTGCCTTGCTGTGCTTTGACCATGTTAGTTTGTTGTCAACCTACTCCACTGCAGCCCCGCGATGAGAATGGGGGCATGCTCAGTCCTCTTTTTCCTGTAGTCTACAATCCTCTCCTTTGTCATGACAACGTTGAGGGAGAGGTTGTTGTCCTGGCACCACACGGCCAGGTCTCTGACCTCCTCCCTATAGGCTGTCGGTAATCAGGCCTACCACTGTTGTGTCATCTGAAAATGTAATGATGGTGTTGGAGTCGTGCCTGGCCGTGCAGTCATGAGTGAACAGGGAGTACAGGAGGGGACTGAGCATGCACCCCTGAGGGGCCCCTGTGTTGAGGATCAGCGTGGCGAATGTGCCCATTAGGAAGTCCAGGATCCAGTTGCAGAGGGAGGTGTTTAGTCCCAGGGTCCTTAGCTTATTGATGAGCTTTGAGGGCACTACTGTGTTGAACACTGAGCTGTAGTCAATGAATAACATTCTCACATAGGTGTTCCTTTTGTCCAGGTGGAAAAGGGCAGTGTGGAGTGCAGTAGATATTTCATCATCTGTGGATCTGTTGGGGCAGTATGCACATTTGAGTGGGTCTAGGGTTTCTGAGATGGTGTTGATGTGAGCCATGACCAGCCTTTCAAAGCACTTCATGGCAACAGACATGAGTGCTACGGGCTGGAAGTGATTTAGGTAGGTTACCTTAGTGTTCTTGGGCAAAGGCAGTATAGTGGTCTGCTTAAAACATGTTGGTATTAGTGTTCGTGGGCACAGGCATTATAGTGGTCTGCTTAAAACATGTTGGTATTCCCACATGCTTCAAGAGGGCCACCATTGTTCCTGTTCCCAAGAAAGCTAAGGTAACTGAGCTAAACGACTACCGCCCGTAGCACTCACTTCCGTCATCATGAAGTGCTTTGAGAGACTAGTCAAGGACCATATCACCTCCACCCTACCTGACACCCTAGACCCACTCCAATTTGCTTATCGCCCAAATAGGTCCACAGACGATGCAATCTCAACCACACTGCACACTGCCCTAACCTATCTGGACAAGAGGAATACCTATGTGAGAATGCTGTTCATCGACCACAGCTCGGCATTTAACACCATAGTACCCTCCAAGCTCGTCATCAAGCTCGAGACCCTGGGTCTCGACCCCGCCCTGTGCAACTGGGTACTGGACTTCCTGACGGGCCGCCCCCAGGTGGTGAGGGTAGGCAACAACAAACAAACAACAACAAATCTCCACCCCGCTGATCCTCAACACTGGGGCCCCACAAGGGAGCGTTCTGAGCCCTCTCCTGTACTCCCTGTTCACCCACGACTGCGTGGCCACGCACGTCTCCAACTCAATCATCAATTTTGCGGACGACACAACAGTGGTAGGCTTGATTACCAACAACGATGAGATGGCCTACAGGGAGGAGGTGAGGGCCCTCGGAGTGTGGTGTCAGGAAAATAACCTCACACTCAACGTCAACAAAACTAAGGAGATGATTGTGGACTTCAGGAAACAGCAGAGGGAACACCCCCCTATCCACATCGATGGAACAGTAGTGGAGAGGGTAGCAAGTTTTAAGTTCCTCGGCATACACATCACAGACAAACTGAATTGGTCCACCCACACAGACAGCATTGTGAAGAAGGCGCAGCAGCGCCTCTTCAACCTCAGGAGGCTGAAGAAATTTGGCTTGTCACCAAAAGCACTCACAAACTTCTACAGATGCACAATCGAGAGCATCCTGGCGGGCTGTATCACCGCCTGGTACGGCAACTGCTCCGCCCACAACCGTAAGGCTCTCCAGAGGGTAGTGAGGTCTGCACAATGCATCACCGGGGGCAAACTACCTGCCCTCCAGGACACCTACACCACCCGATGTTACAGGAAGGCCATAAAGATCATCAAGGACAACAACCACCCGAGCCACTGCCTGTTCACCCCGCTATCATCCAGAAGGCGAGGTCAGTACAGGTGCATCAAAGCTGGGACCGCGAGACTGAAAAACAGCTTCTATCTCAAGGCCATCAGACTGTTAAACAGCCACCACTAACATTGAGTGGCTGCTCTCAACACAGACTCAACTCCAGCCACTTTAATAATGGGAATTGATGGGAAATGATGTAAAATATATCACTAGCCACTTTAAACAATGCTACCTCAAGCTGAACCTCGGCAAGACGGAGCTGCTCTTCCTCCCGGGGAAGGACTGCCCGTTCCATGATCTCGCCATCACGGTTGACAACTCCATCGTGTCCTCCTCCCAGAGCGCTAAGAACCTTGGCGTGATCCTGGACAACACCCTGTCGTTCTCAACTAACATCAAGGCGGTGGCCCATTCCTGTAGGTTCATGCTCTACAACATCCGCAGAGTACGACCCTGCCTCACACAGGAAGCGGCGCAGGTCCTAATCCAGGCACTTGTCATCTCCCGTCTGGATTACTGCAACTCGCTGTTGGCTGGGCTCCCTGCCTGTGCCATTAAACCCCTACAACTCATCCAGAACGCCGCAGCCCGTCTGGTGTTCAACCTTCCCAAGTTCTCTCACGTCACCCCGCTCCTCCGCTCTCTCCACTGGCTTCCAGTTGAAGCTCGCATCCGCTACAAGACCATGGTGCTTGCCTACGGAGCTGTGAGGGGAACGGCACCTCAGTACCTCCAGGCTCTGATCAGGCCCTACACCCAAACAAGGGCACTGCGTTCATCCACCTCTGGCCTGCTCGCCTCCCTACCACTGAGGAAGTCCAGTTCCCGCTCAGCCCAGTCAAAACTGTTCGCTGCTCTGGCCCCCCAATGGTGGAACAAACTCCCTCACGACGCCAGGACAGCGGAGTCAATCACCACCTTCCGGAGACACCTGAAACCCCACCTCTTTAAGGAATACCTAGGATAGGATAAAGTAATCCTTCTCACCCCCTTAAAAGACTTAGATGCACTATTGTAAAGTGGCTGTTCCACTGGATGTCATAAGGTGAAAGCACCAATTTGTAAGTCGCTCTGGATAAGAGCGTCTGCTAAATGACTTAAATGTAAATGTTAAATGTACCTAATATAATGTTTACATACACTACATTATTCATCTCATATGTATACGTATATACTGTACTCTATGATCTACTGCATCTTTATGTAATACATGTATCACTAGCCACTTTAACTATGCCACTTTGTTTACATACTTATCTCATATGTATATACTGTACTCATTTACATTTACATTTAAGTCATTTAGCAGACGCTCTTATCCAGAGCGACTTACAAATTGGTGCGTTCACCTTATGACTCGATACCATCTACTGTATCTTGCCTATGCCACTCTGTACCATCACTCATTCATATATCTTTATGTACATATTCTTTATCCCCTTACACTTGTGTGTATAAGACAGTAGTTTTGGAATTGTTAGTTAGATTACTTGTTGGTTATTACTGCATTGTCGGAACTAGAAGCACAAGCATTTCGCTACACTCGCATTAACATCTGTTAACCATGTGTATGTGACAAATACAATTTGATTGGATTTGATTTGATTTGACTCGGACAGGTTGAAAATGTTAGTGAAGACACTTGCCAGTTGGTCAGCGCATGCTCGCAGTACACGTCCTGGTAATCTGTCTGGCCCTGAGGCCTTGTGAATGTTAACCTGTTTAAAGGTCTTATTCACATCGGCTGCGGAGAGCATGATCACACAGTCTTCTGGAACAGCTGGTTCTCTCATGCATGTTTCACTGCTATTTGCCTCGAAGCGAGCATAGAAGTAGTTTAGCTCGTCTGGTAGGCTCGTGTCACTGGACAGCTCTCGGCTGTGCTTCCCTTTGTCGTCTGTAATAGTTTGCAAGCCCTGCCACATCCGACGAGCGTCAGAGCCGGTGTAGTACAATTCGATCTTGGTCATGTTTTGATGATTTGCCTGTTTGATGGTTTGTCGAAGGGCATAGCTGGATTTCTTATAAGCTTCTGGGTTAGAGTCCCGCTCCAGGTCCACAGACGACGCAATCGCCATCACACTGCACACTTCCCTATCCCATCTGGACAAAAGGAATACCTATGTAGGAATTCTGTTCATTGACTACAGCTCAGCTCAGAATTCGACACCATAGTACCCTCCAAGCTCATTATCAAGCTGGATGCCCTGGATCTCAGCCCCGCCCTGTGCAATTGGGTCCTTGGCTTTCTGACGGGCCACCACCAGGTGGTGAAGGTAGGAAACAACATCGCCACTTCGCTGACCCTCAACACTCCCTCCCTCCCCCTGTACTCCCTGTTCACCCACGACTGCGTGGCCATGCACGTCTCCAACTCAGTCATGAGGTTTGCAGATGGCATAACAGTAGTGGGCTTGATTACCATCAACTACGAGCCAGCCCTCAGGGAGGATGTGAGGGCACTCGGAGTGTTGTGCCAGGAAAACAACCTCTCACTCAACATCAACAAAACAAAGGAGATGATCGTGGACTTTAGGACACAGCAGAGGGAACACCCCCCTATCCACATTGAAAGGACAGCAGTGGAGAAGGTGTAAAGTTCCTCAGCATACACATCACAGACAAACTGAAATGTTCCACTCACACAGACAGTGTGGTGAAGAAATGTGGCTTGTCACCAAAACCCTGACAAACTTTTAAAGATGCACAATCGAGAGCATCCTGTCAGGCTGTATCACAGCCTGGTACTGCACTGCCCTCAACTGCAAGGCTCTCCCGAGAGTGGTGCGGTCTGCACAACGCATCACCGGGGGCAAACTACCTGCCCTCCATGACACCTACAGCACTCAATGTCACAGGAAGACCAAAAAGATCATCAAGAACATCAACCAACTGAGCCACGGCCTGTTCACCCCGTTACCATCCAGAAGGTGAGGTCAGTACAGGTGCATCAAAGATGGGACCGAGAGACTAAAAAACAGCTTCTATCTCAAGGCCATCAGACTGCTAAACAGCAATCACAAATTCACAAAACTTTCTGCATACCTTGAGACCCAGTTACTGGCCACTTTAATAAATGGATCACTAGTCACTTTATACAATGCCACTCTAAATAATACCACTTTAATAATGTTTACATATCTTACATGACTCAAATCAAATGTTTATACTGCATTTTATACCATCTATTGCGCCTTGCCTACGCAGCTCTGCCATTGCTCATCCATACACTTACAGTATATGTACATATTCTCATTCACCCCTTTAGATTTGTGTGTATTAGTTAGTGGTTGGGGAATTGTAAGATTACTTGTTAGATATTGCTGCACTGTCGGAACTAGAAGCACAAGCATTTCGCTACACTCGCAATAACATCTGCTAACTATGTGTATGTGTGGCAAATACAATTTGATTTGAATACTAGGTTAAGGATTAAGGGTTAAGGTTAGAGTTAACTAAAAGGGTTGAGGTTAGGGTTAGGGGAAGGTTTAGCTAGCATGCTAGTGTTTGAAAACTAGCTAAAAAGTAGCAAGTAGTTGAAATGTTGCTAATTAGATAAGATGCTAAATTTGTCCGTGATGAGATTGAACTTTTGAACATTGAATTTGAGAATTATAAGAGCTCTGGGGGCCCATGCGCCTGTCATCGATGTGTATTTAATTTTTATATAAATCATTTTGACAGTAACCTTCCAAAAAGTAATTCATAAACCGTTTTAATTTCCATAGTACTGCTTCTGATGTGGCGGACTCACTAAACACAAATTCTCATTTTGTAAAGATGTTGGAGTGTGCCTCTGGCTATCCATCAATAAAAAAAACAAAATGGTGCCGTCTTGTTAGCTTAAAATCAGGATAATTTAAAAAAATTGTACCTTTATTTCACTAGGCAAGTCAGTTTAAGACTAACCCACCTTAGCTCCCAGCTGTGCCATGGACACCATCTATCTTCAGAGTTCATTCTGTTAGGTGACCTAAACTGCGATGTGCTTAACACCCCGGCAGTCCAACAGTCTAAGCTAGATGCCCTCAATCTCACACAAATCATCAAGGAACCCACCAGGTACAACCGCAAATCCGTAAACACGGGCACGGCACCCTCATAGATATTATCCTGACCAACTAGCCCTCCAAATACACCTCTGCTGTTTTGAACCAGGATCTCAGCGATCACTGCCTCATTGCCTGCATCCGCGATGGGTCCACGATCAAACGACCACTCCTCATCACTGTCAAACGCTCCCTAAAACACTTCTGCGAGCAGACCTTTCTAATCGACCTGGCCCGGGTATCCTGGAAGGATATTGACCTCATCCCGTCAGTCGAGGATGCCTGGTCCTTCTTTAAAAGTAATTTCCTCACCATCCTAAATAAGCATGCGCCTTTCAAAAAATGTAGAACTAAGAACAGATATAGCCCTTGGTTCACTCCAGACCTGACTGCCCTTGAACAGCACAAAAACATCCTGTGGCGGACTGCAATAGCATCGAATAGTCCCCGCGATATGCAACTGTTCAGTGAAGTCAGGAACCAATACACGCACGCAGTCAGTCAGGAAAGCAAAGGCTAGCTTTTTCAAACAGAAATTTGAATCCTGTAGCTCTAACTCCAAAAAGTTTTGGGACACTGTAAAGTCCATGGAGAACAAGAGCACCTCCTCCCAGCTGCCCACTGCACTGATAATCGAAAATTTCAATAAGCATTTCTCTACGGCTGGCCATGCTTTCCTCCTGGCTACCCCAACCTTGTCCAACAGCCCACCCCTCCCTGCAGCTACTTGCCTGAGCCTCCCCAGCACCTTCACCCAAATCCAGATAGCAGATGTTCTGAAAGAGCTGCAAAACCTGGACCCGTACAAATCAGCTGGGCTAGACCACCTGGACACTCTTTCTAAAATTATCCACCGCCGTTGTTGCAACCCCTATTACCAGTCTGTTCAACCTCTTTTTCGTATCGTCCGAGATCCCTAAAGATTGGTAAGCTGTCGCGTTCACCGACTCTTTTCTCTGTATATATCAATGATGTCGCTCTTGCTGCGGGTGATTCCCTGATCCACCTCTACGCAGACGACATCATTCTGTATACATCTGACCCTTCTTTGGACACTGTGTTAACTAAGCTCCATACGAGCTTCAATGCCATACAATACTCCTTGCGTGGCCTCCAACTGCTCTTAAACGCTAGTAAAACCAAATGCATGCTTTTCAACCGTTTTCTGCCCATCACCCACCCGCCCGACTAGCATCACTACCCTGGACGGTTCTGACCTAGAATATGTGGACAACTACCTAGGTGTCTGGCTAGAGTGTAAACTCTCCTTCCAGACTCATATTAAACATCTCCAATCCAAAATCAAATCTAGAGTCGGCTTTCTATTTCGCAACAGTCTCCTTCACTCACGCCGCCAAACTTACCCTAGGATACTCCAAGTTTTACTATCGATCCTCGACTTCGACGATGTCATCTACAAAATAGCTTCCAACACTTTATTCAGCAAACTGGATTCAGTCTATCACAGTGCCATCCGTTTTGTTACCAAAGCCCCTTATACCACCCACCACTGTGACCTGTCAGCTGGCCCTGGCAACATATTAGTCGCCAGGATCACTGGCTCCTGGTCATCTTAGTCTATGCTAGGTAAAGCTCTGCTTTATCTCAGCTCACTGGTCACGATAACAACACCCACCCGTAGCACGTGCTCCAGCAGGTATATCTCACTGGTCATCCCCAAAGCCAACACCTCCTTTGTCTGCCTTTCCTTCCAGTTCTCTGCTGCTGGTGACTGGAACAAATTGCAAAAATCACTGAAGCTGGAGACTTACATTTCCCTCAGTAACTTTTAACATCAGCTATCTGAACAGCTAACCAATCACTGCAGCTATACATAGTCCATCTGTAAATAGCCCACCCAATCTACCTACCTCATCCCCATATTGTTTTTTACTTTTCTGCACACCAGTATCTCTATTTGCACATCATCATCTGCTCATCTATCACTTGTGTTAATTTGTTAAATTGTGAATAACTTCACTACTATGGCCTATTTATTGCCTACCTCACACCATTTGCACACACTGTATATAGACGTTATTTTTTTCCTATTGTGTTATTGACTGTACGCTTGTTTATTTAATGTGTAACTGTGTTTGTGTCGCACTGCTTTCCTTTATCTTGGCCAGGTCACAGTTGTAAATGAGAACTTGTTCTCAACTAGCGTATCTGGTTAAATAAGGGTGAAATAAATAAAGAACAAATTGTTATTTACAATGACGACCTACACCGGCCAAAACTGGACACGCTGGGCCAATTATACACCACCTTATGTGACTCCCAATCACGGCCAGTTGTGATACAGCCTGGAATCAAACTACTCTACTGTCAGTGCCTTACACCGCTTCGCCACTCGGGAGCCCATATTTATTATTTTGATACTTGTATGTTTTAGCAATAACATGTACTTTTGATACGAAAGTATATTTAAAGCCAAATACTTTTGACTTATACTGCGTGACTTTCACTTTTGTAATTTTCTATTAAGTTATCTTTACTTTACTTATCTTTACTTTTATTCAAGTACAGTGAGTATCCTCCACTCATTGTACTGTCACCATGTTCACCGATATCCCCTTATACTTTCAATCAGTTTCGTTTTTGCTTTTTCAGTCACATTCCCGAAGCCCAAGAAACAAACACTTAGCTTCCTAGCAGTAGGGATGACCAGGAATGTTCTCTTGACAAGTACGTGAATTGGAAAATGTTCCTGTCCTGCTAAGCATTCAAGATGTAATGAGCACTTTTGGGTGTCAAGGAAAATGTAGAGTAAGTACATGTTTTTAAATTTAGGAATGTAATGAAGTAAAAGTATAGTAAAGATACCCCAAAAATGACTAACTACCCCTCCCGGATCCGGGAGAATTGTCATCAACTACACTAATTAGCATAACCCAACGGACAAAAAAAATCTAGAAAATATTCATATTCATGAAATCACAAGTGAAATATAGTGAGACACAGCTTAGCCTTTTGTTAATCACCCTGTCAGCTCAGATTTTGAAAGTATGCTTTACAGCCAAAGCAAGACAAGCATTTGTGTAAGTGTATCGATAGCCTAGCATAGTATTATGTCCAGCTAGCAGCAGGAAGCTTGGTCACGAAAATCAGAAAAGCAATCAAATTGTTTAACTTTGATGTTTTCACTCACAAGACTCCCAGTACCTAAAGTAACAGTATGCATCCAGATTGAGACTACCTAGCCAGTTAACAATTAGGCAAAAAAAAAAAGCATACAGTAACTTAACCACCCTAAAAGCACTAGCTATAAATTTGCCAACTAGCTCCAATCATGTTACATGAACTCAGAGACAGGGAATAGGTCTAGCTTAGTCAAATCTAGCCAGCCAAACCGGATGGGACACCAAATGTTTGAGCTAACTACCTGACATGAAACAAAGCAGTAGTGTTAAAGTTAGGCTTACAGAAGACATGCTTTCTACAGGCACTGACATAACTAGCCAGCCAAAGCGACATTAAATTTTTTGCTTCCTGGCACACAGCACAGAACAATTGATTGTTAAATAGTTAGCCAGGCAAGTCAGAACATGTTAGCTAAGTAACGTTAGTTAACTAATGTTTGAGCTAGCATGCATGGGGTTGCCAACATTTTCTAATATTGTCAATGACAGAGATATGTAATTTTGTTAGCTAGGTCTATTTAGCCTGAATGGATAATAAACAATGTTAGATAGCTTTTAACTCAGTTTTTGGTCAGCCATAGCGCCTTGCCCATTTATCCCTCAAAGTAATTCCACTATGAGCAGGCGGCACTGTCTGCTAGACTTGCTACAGCTGCAACAATCCTCATTCAACAGCTTGCTGGATAACTTTGATTTGGCAGGAGAATTAACCCAGCATTAACAACCCAACCTTTCTCTTTTTAAAGATGTGACGACCCTCCCACTCTGTCTGCCTAATTCTTTCTCTTTGTTCTTGTTTTCCTTATTAGGATGTCGGTGGGCGGAGCCGGGACGGTCGTCACTGAAATGGGACACACATGGGCCCGGGTGTGTCCCGGGATAAATACACCTTTTCCCCATTCATCGAGGAGACTCAGCGTGCAGAGACACTGCTGGATTTTGTGTTGTGGTGGTTTTTGGTGGTGTTTTTGTGTTGTGTTGTGTTGTGTTGTCCTGTGTCTTTTGGTGTTGTGGCCTTTGCTTTGGCACCTTTCAACAACCCTCATTATTACATCTATGCGCGCAACCACACACTTACACTACTGACTACATACACCATTGTTTATTGTATATTGGTTACTTCAGTTATGAAATATAATTCTGTTATTCCTTATCTCCACATTGTCTCCCTTTTTGTTACGTGCTTCAAGCCGGTTCGTAACAGAAAACAACGCAGCATTTTTTAGAGTGTAGGTAGTTCTTTATGACTTTTAGTTTAGAAAATGATCTCTCCATAGAAGCAACAGTTATAGCTTGATTGTCATAGCAACAACAGGGAAATTGGGCAGAAGGTAGTTGTGCTTCAAATACAGCAATTCTGTGATATCTTTAATTGACTCCCCCATTCTCCTTAATTGCTGTTCTGGAGACAGGTCGTCTGGATACTGGACAGCCAATGAGTTAGCAGATGCAAACAGATCATCTTTACCAGACAACAACAGTTCTTGAGAGTTTGAACAAAAAAAGCTGTTTATGATTTTGTTCATCCACGTGAAGCGGAATTTGAGTTGTGGTTTCAATATCAACAGCCCTTTATCTATGGTGTATCTTGGCATGCATCAAGACTAATAATGCATAATTTCACATAATGCACAATTTCTCAGGAAAGACTGTCTGGTGTGGCAGTACTCAGTACAGAAAACAGTCAGTCTCGCAACCTGGACATACATGCCATGGTGTAAACATTTGCACACAAAAATTGAGAACTTCATGACACCAGGGGAGTCTCAAATTGGATTGAATTAGATTTAATTTACCTTGAATATTGCAACCCATTTGTGTAAGGTATTATCCAGACAATAACCGCTGAGTTCAACAATAAATAGTGGGTGAATTTATCCTCAAATCGACTACTTTTTTCCCCTCATTTTCCTATTTGATGTTTAAAGTTGATACAAAGTTAGTGGCTAAACACGATATATAGCAATAGATAGTACACTGCATAATGAAACAATCCCTAGTAAGCTAGTGTTTTGAGGGTGGACTGACTGTATTATATAGCATTAATAGACTGGTTTTACGCTCAACTTTCTATCCAAGCTGGGAGAGATCATGAGGATGGCTCATGTCATACAGGTTCAGGTAGCCTATACAGGACAGCAATAGGGGTGCGTGGGTAAAATCATGGGGAAGCCAAAGCCAGGAATAAAAGCCATATTACAACTTATGTGTTGGGATAATTGCATTGTTTGCTCTATAACCTGTTAGTTCATATACCTTGACACCGTGATATGCGACCCGTTTCAAGAAGCTAGGCGTATTTCGCACGTCACTACTTCTTCGATGAGGTTCAACGGTGGTTGGCATCCAATAGATCTTGCATTACCACCACCAACTAGACTGGACAATAACTACCTAATACCATACCATCTAACCCTCCTCCCATTAATACCCCACCACACTACTCCACTATTTAAACCTATCTAATCCTACATTCCGAAAGGACGGGACACCACGACTCAACACATCCTGTAACTCTTCTGACTTCAAATCTCGTACACCCAAATATTTCTCTGCAGCTGCCACCACAACCTCTATTGTCTGTGACTTTTCCATCCCTGCGGGACAGATGATAACCATTGCTATGAATGCTAAAAGCCAATCTTACTGTAGCATATATCATTCTTTGGCCTATCCCTCTGTGTTGATACAGATCTGCTACTCACAAGACTCCTCTCAGTATCCCACCCCCTTGACCCATCTTTCTCAACTTTCTTTACTGCCTCAGCATACAACACCCTCTGCTCTACACTAACCCTGGTAACTTCAACCTGCCTCTCTCGCACCGGACACTTCTGATGCCCAGTCTCATGGACACCCTTACAATTAAAACATTCCACATTTTCCCCCAATGCTACACATTCCTTTATCTCATGCCCTTCTGCTCACTTTTCACACCTAGGAACCTCCATCCTACACACTGCTGCTACATGCCCATAGGTTTGACACCTGTAACAGCATAATGTATTTGGCACATAAGCTTGTGCGGGATAACTGAAATATCCTAACATCACTTTGTCGGGCAGAGACTCATCATGAAAATTCAAAAGAACAGACAATGACTCTTCTGTTTCACCACTCATGCCACCCTGTCTGCATCGCACCAAATGACGAGTATCACAAAACACCAGGAATCTTTCCCTTTCAGTTGGTCCACTTTCACATTCAGTGCTACCCCATAATCACTCCTTTCAATGGCACCATTTTCTTGAGAGCAAAGCAAGTCACATCTCTTTTCCCAATTAATTTGGTGAGAAGCGCCTCTGCCCTCTGACCAGCAGAAACACAAACAATTATAAAAAGACCACTTCAGGTTACCTTCATCAATTCCACAGTACCCAACTCCGTTTGTACTCACCCTGCAACCACAAATGGATCAGCCAAAAGGTAGGGTTCCACCTTCTCCAAGAATGTCACTCCTACTGTCACAGACTCATCCTTATCCTGACTGTCAGTGCAAGTTTCGGGCTTCAAATATTGCACGTCACTACTTTACTGGATAGGCATTTGAATGTTTCTTTTATTTTTATTTGATCAAAATGTGTTTTTCCCCCAAAAATGCATTCTGGAACAGGTGAACTTTCATGTATGTGCCTTTTTTAAAATGTATTTAATTTTATTAGAATCCCCATTAGCTGTTGCGAAAGCAATGCTCTTCCTGGGATCCACATAAAACATGAAACATGACATAATACAGAACACTAATAGACAAGAACAGCTCAAGGACAAAACTACATAAAAAAAATGGCACATGTGGCCTACATATCAATAAATACACACAAACTATCTAGGTCAAATAGGGGAGAGGCATGGGGCCGTGAGGTGTTTCTTTATCTGTTTTGTGAAACCAGGTTTGCTGTTCATTTGAGCATTATGAGATGGAAGTTCCATGCACTAATTGCTCTAGATAATACAAAACACTTTCATGAATTTGTTCTGGATTTGGGTACTGTGAAAAGACCCCTAGTGGCATGTCTGTCTCTCCTCAACTTTTAGCCAAGATAGACTTGCATGCATAGTATTTATATCAGCCCTCTGATTACAATGAAGAGCAAGACGTGCCGTTCTGTTCTGGGCCAGCTGCAGCTTAACTATGTCTTTCCTTGCAGCACTCAACCACACGACTGGACAATAATCAAGATAAGACATAACTAGAGCCTGCAGGACTTGGTGGTGTCATCAAAGCAGAACTTTAAAGTAATACTTAAGTCGTTTTTTGGGTATCTGTTTATAACTATTTATATTTTTGACAACTTTTACTACTTCACCACATTCCTAAAAAAAACATTGTACTTTTCACTCCGTACATTTTCCCTGACAACCAAAAACACTTTACACTTTGAATGCTTAGCAGGACAGGAAATTGTCAAATTCATACACTTATTAAGATTAAACTTGGTCATCAAATCAAATTATATTGGTCACATACATACTGTATGTTTAGCAGATGTTATTGCGGGTGAGAAACAATGCTTGTGCTTATAATTCTGATGTGCAGAAATGTAACAAGTAATATCTAACAATTTCAAAACAAATACTTAATATACACAAATCTAAGTAAAGGAATGGAAATATATGGATAAGCAATGTCAGAGCGGCATAGGCTACAATACAGTAGATAGTATATAATATTGTATATACATATTAGATGAGTAATGCAAGATATGTAAACATTAAAGTGACATTATTAAAGTGACTAGTGTTCCATTTATTAAAGTGGCCAATGATTTCAAGTCTGTCTATGTATGCAGCAGCTTATCTGTGCTAGTGATGGCTATTTAACAGTCTGATGGCCTTAAAATTGAAGCTGTTTTTCAGTCTTTTGGTCCCAGTTTTGATGGAGCTGTACTGACCTCGCCTCCCGGATGATAGTGGGGTGAAGTAACGGGGTCAGTGGGGTCAGTGGCTCGGGTGGTTGTTGTCCTACTACCTCTGGGCTGGTGGACTCACTAATGTTGGAGTGTGTCCCTGGCTACTCGTCCATTTTTAAAACAAGAAAAATATAAGGAATTCTAAATGATTGATAATTTTGCTTTTACTTTTGATACTTCAGTATATTTTAGCAATTACATTTACTTTTGATACTTAAGTATATTTAAAACCAAATACTTTAAAACTTTTACTCAAGTAGTTTTTTACTGGCTGACAGTCACTTTTACTTGAGTAACTTTCATTAAGGTATCTATACTTTTACTCAAGTATGAGAATTGGGTACTTTATCCACCACTGACCTCTCCCCATCTTTACAACCATTGAATCTATATGTTTTTTCCATGACAGTTTACAATCTAAGGTAACACCAAGTAATTTAGTCTCCTCAACTTCAACAGCCACACCATTCATTACCAGATTCAGTTGAGGTCTAGAACTTATGGAATGAGTTGTACCAAATACAATGCTGTTAGTTTTAGAGAAGTTCGGGACTAGTTGATTACAGGCCACCCATTCCAAAACAGACCGCAACTCTTTGTTATGACTAAATAAATCATGAACACACATGCTTTGTTTAATTCCAATGGCAGGTAAACATAAAAATAGTAGAGAGCCTAGAGTGCTACCCTGCGGTACACCACACATTAAATGTTATATTAGAAAGATAGCTCTGAATCCATGATATGGCAGATGTTGCTACTCCTCTCAAAGATCAGTGTGAAAAAGTTGTGATGGACTAACGTTACTTTCTGCACACGGTTGACTTGACACAACAATGAGCCAAACAAGGTGTAGCTACGATGCCGTGAAGAGTTCACCCATATATATGGTTAAGAGTCTAGACACATTTTCAGATGTTATACATTTCTAATTTTCTCAGAAAGTCATTTTCATTGCAAGTTAAGGTGTACTGTAGGCTAGCAAGCAAACATTAGCTTGCTGGCTCGCGAGCTAACATTACGTAGAGGATCTGTGTAGTAATACTATTAGTATCTCAGAAAGCCATTTTAATTGCTAGTTATGTTATCTAGCTGGCTAACATTGAACCTAGTTGGTTAGCTTTAGCTACCTGCAGATTCAAACTTCATGGATGGTGGCTAGCTATACCAAACCATTTCTACTGAAGCTATGGGTTGGTATTATGGTTCAATTGTTTAGCTAACTTGCTATTTTATGAACATGTCAAGAACATGAACATGCCATCTGGGGGATGGTTATAGCATTGATTTTCCCATCAATTTAGACATGTGTCTGGGTAAGCATCATCTAATAATTACAAAATATTTTTATCTGGACTTCTTAGGGATAGGGCGCAGTAATTTCACGTTTGGATGAAAAGCTAGCCCAAAGTAAACTGCCTGTTACTCAGGCCCAGAAGCTAGGATATGCATATAATTGGTAGATTTGGAAAGAAAACACTCTGAAGTTTCTAAAACTGTTAAAATAATGTATGTTAGTATAACAGAAGTGATTTGGCAGGCGAAACCCAGAGGACAAAAAAAGAAATTGAGGTCAATGTGTTTTCCTTTAGGTTTCTATGGGAAGCTCTATTTAGTAGGAACCTGGTTGCAGTTCTTATGGCTTCCACTAGATGTCAACAGTCTTTAGAAATTGGTTGATGTTTTTCTTTTGAAAAATGAAGAAGTACGACTGTTCTTTGTGAGTGTCAAGCCAAGTGGACTCTTCTGTTTGGTGCGCGTGAACTGGAATGCGCTTCACATTGTTTTTATCCGGTATTGAACACAGTATATTCCGTCTTACATTTGATCAATTATTTAAGTTTTAGGATACCTAAGGTTGGATTAGGAACGTTGCTTGAAATGTTTGGACCAAGTTTACAGGTAACTTATTAGATACTTTCTAGTATCTACATTTTGGAGTGCCAACAGAAGAAGATCTTCAAAGGTAAGGCATTAATTATATCGCTATTTCTGACTTTTGTCACACACCTGCCTGGTTGAAATCTGATTTTCATGTGATTGTATGCGGGGCGTTGTCCTCAGATAATCGCATGGTCTGCTTTCGCCATAAAGCCCTTTTGAAATCTGACACAGCGGCTGGATTAACAAGAAGTTAAGCTTTATTTTGATGTATAACACTTGTATGTTTTATTCATTTTTATTATGAGTATTTCTGTTTTTTAATTTGGCGCACTTCAATTTCACTGGATGTTGTCAAATCAATCCCATTAACGGAATTCGAGCGGGAAGGAATCACTAAGAAGTTAAGAAATAGACCAAGGTGTATATGAAGTATATTTTTACGAGTTTTTCCTTATTGTAGGCTACTACTTTCACCAGTATTAGTCTTGAAATCAGTGGTTGGGTGTGGCTAAGGCTTAAGAGTGTGTGAACGATGCTGAATAGGTGTAGACAAAGAAGAACTCTCCAGTAGGTGTACCAAAACATTCAATGGCCATTTTCTCAAAAGTGGGATTACAAGTTAATCAACTTTCAAAGCAGAATTAGCTTCACATTGTTTCTCAACTGCAGTGTATGATACTTTTATCCAATGTAAACAACACCATTTCAAATGTTGCTATCTCAGACCGAATCCAGGCCTATAGGCCTAAGGCTGAGACATTAAGAAGACACAATGAAAGAATAAATTCAACCACAACTTTATTTAATTCAAAAAACTTAGAGCTACATCTATCAGGTGAAGTTCGCAAAACATATTGCATATAATAAACAGTTACATGACCTACAGCATGGTCAAGCAAGTTAATGTTGCCGACATTTTCGGACTACTAAACAACTATTGATTTAGAACCACAGAGTTACCACAAGTCGCAAAGAACAGGCGCTGCCTCCACTATTTCATCACCATTTCAACTTCAGCATTCCAAAATTATCTAATCACCTATGCTTAGTCTAAAACAGTGACAACTAAAATATATATATAAAACGATTTAGTCCAATCAATGTAAGCTAAATATAATGTGGTTGTCCATGGTACTGATTTCTGTGTGTGTGCGTGCTTGCATGCAAGTAGAAAATACATGTTGACTCACCGTACTTGTAGAGAAACGGCAATGACATCCTCCTCTTTCATATTAGAAACTGTCATACAGTAGGCTACACACTTTTAGTTTATGTTGTTCTAGGCTGCCTGGCTAAAATGTTTGCTATAGCTAGCCTAACGTCCTTTCATTGGCAATGATGTGCCAGGCCAGCTAGTTAACGTTAGCCTATAGTAGGCCTATAGCGTGTAACAATTGTCTGTCCTCGGTTTCAACACTCACTTCTGAGTTCCAATATGCCTCTGGAAGCAATGTCAGCACGAGAACTGTGGGTTTCCATGGCCGAGCAACCACACACACACAAGCCTAAAATGCGCAATGCGAGAAGCATCAGCTGGATTCAAGTAAAGCTCACCGCCATTGGACTCTTGAGCATTGGAAATCACGCTTCACCATTCTGGCAGTCAGATGGATGAATCTGGGTTTGGCGGATGCCAAGAGAACACTGCTCGAATTCATAAGGCCAACCCCAAAAAACTACTTAAGTAGTACTTTAAAGTATTTTTAATTAAGTACATTACACCACTGCTGACCACATACTTTTGGTCATGTAGAGTAGTTCTTATTTCTCTTGAACGTCTTCATTCTCAGTTTTAAGACATTCAAGCGAGACACTTACACCCTAAAAAAACACCACTTTTTTGTCTCACGCTATGAACAGAGGTACATCATATTTGTGGTGAGCTGACTAGTGGACTAGCCCATGAACTTTGTCAAAAAGACATCACCTGTTCCAAAGACCTGCCTCTCGCTCTTCCATCCATCTATGTGACAGACAGCCACTGACCACATAATCACAGGAAACCACAAACATTTCCTGTTTAATGTCCCCCTCGAAAGTAGCTTAAATGCCACTGAGTTTCAATGTTCATTTTACCTAATGACTTTTAGATATTGATATCCATTAAAGAATTTCATCATTTTGGGGATGAAGCCATGTCCATAAAGGTGCATGTTTTATTGTCATATCCATAGTCATTAGTCTTTTCAAACATCAATGGGCAGGCACTGTGAGCCTAAACACATGACTTCTGTCATTTGTCAAAAATTGTAATAGAACACAAATTAGTTTCAAATGACAAGCTACAGTCTCAGTCTCAGAGAACTATAAAAGGTTATCAGCCTGTTGTTTCCAAAAATATTATTAATCTCTCATCTACATTAGTCTATGAATCAATAAAGTATTGGCATACTCTGTAGTTGGTGTATAGATCACAAACTTTTATATCCTACAACTCTTTTTTCCCCGTGAAACAACCTATCCCTGTCTGTATCTATCCCTTACTTTAAATATTTGTCTAATGCTCGGACAGGATACAGGAGCACGTCTCTCCAGAAAGGGAGGAATGTTATTTTGGAATGAGTCTTAGCGATAGGCTTCACACAGTGTAAATGTTGCACTGTTTAAATGATTTAGCATTTTTGAATTTGACCAATGTTGCTAATTAAAACATTTACAAATAAAAACATTTGGCTACTTATCTGTCATCTCCCACATACAATTTTAGGTAGTGCAGAAAATCAGTAAAAACAAAAGAAACATACCATTAATGACAAAATATAGCAGCATGAACATCAGTCTGGCAAGCCTTCTCCATCTGAACAAATGGTTCATTCCTCTAAAGCTCCAGCTGTTCAGTGGTGCGCACTGTGAAGAACTGGAAAGATGTGATCTTGTCCTGGTACAGAGGAGAGAATAGACTCAACCAGACCAGCAGCCCTCTGTGGTGTATTCATTAAGACGATTCTGTTGCTAAATGTTTCTTAAACAGAAGGAAACAGAACGGGGAGGGACCTACCTGAATTTATCCAATAGAAACGGCTGTTTTAGTTGCAACTGTTCGGGCAAATGTTTACACCCCTCATCTCATCACCAGTCTTTCTCTCCCTCTCGAGGTAGAGAGATAAGATTACAACTCCATCTACAGTGGTGTATTTGATGACCCTGTCAGTAATCACAACATCACAACACCATGAGGAGATGGAGGCTTAGTAGAAGAAGCATGTGTGAGAAATTGGATAATCCATGACTGCCATCATGTCTGAGCTCATTACATTATAATACCCATCCCTCTTGAGATAAAGGGAGCGGTTAGTAGACTTGTTATGTAGTGATGAACCAGAGTGTAGGTTGTTAAAAAACTCTTAAGGATCTGCCCCTTTAAAAAAAAAAAATTCACCTAAAATGACATACCCAAATCCAACTGCCTGTATGTCAGGCCCTGAAGCAAGGATATGCATATTCTTGGTAACATTTGAAAGGAAACAGTGTGACATTTTTGGAAATGTGAAAGAAATGTAGGATAAAATAACACAATAGATCTGGTAAAAGATAATTCAAAGAAAAAAAACAACCTTTCTTTTGTATATTTTTTTGTACCATCATCTTTGAAATGCAAGAGAAAGGCCATAATGTATTATTCTAGCTCAGGTGCAATTTCGGTTTTGGCCACTAGGCAGCAGTGAATGTGCAAAGTTATCGACTGATGAATGATCCATTGCATTTCTGTATCAAGACTGCCCAAATGTGCCTCATTTGTTTATTAATAAACTTTAATGTTCAAAATTGTGCACTCTCCTCAAACAATAGCATGGTATTATTCCACTGTAATAGCTACTGTAAATTGGTCAGTGCAGTTAGATTAACAAGAATTGAAGCTTTCTGCCAATATCAGATATGTCTATGTCCTGGGAAATGTTCATGTTACTTACAAACTCATGCTAATCGCATTAGCCTATGTTAGCCTAACCTTCCCGTGGAAGGGACATCGATTAAAGAGCACCTTCTAGTGGAGAAAAGAGAATTTCACTGTGAACTGTTTGCAGTTTGTATTATCGTGTCTGGTAGCCTTCTGTATGCTATAGTGTGAGGTATATACACTGAGTGTACAAAATATCAGGAATTCCTGTTCTTTCCATGACAGATAGACCAGGTGAATCCAGGTGAAAGCTATGGTCCCTTGATGTCACGGTTACCTGTTAAATCCACTTCAATTAGTGTAGATGAAGGGGAGGAGACAACCTGTCTGGGAACGGGATTCTGCTAGCGGACATAGAACATAAAAATTAGAATGCCCACCCCAACTCACGCCCTGACCAAACCAAAATAGAGACATAAAAAGGATCTCTAAGGTGACAGATAAAATTAATCACTAACCTTTGATCTTAATCAAATGACACTCATAGGACTTCAGGTTACACAATACATGTATGTTTTGTTCGGAAAGTTGTTTATATCCAAAAATCTCATTTACATTGGCATGCTATGTTCAGTAGTTCCAAAACATGTGGTGATTTTGCAGAGAGCCACATTAATTCACAGAAATACTCCTAATAAACATTGATAATAGATACAACTATTACATGGAACTTTAGATCAACTTCTCCTTAATCCAGATTTCAAAAAAACTTTACAGAAAAAGCTTACCATGCAATAATCTGAGTATGACGCTCAGAGCCCAAACCAGCCAAAGAAATATCCGCCATGTTGTGTAGTCAACATTAGTCAGAAATAGCATTATAAACATTCACTTACCTTTGATGATATTCATCCGAATGCACTCCCAGGAATCCCAGTTCCACAATAAATGTTTGATTTGTTCGATAAAGTTCATCATTTATGTCCATATACCTCCTTTTGTTAGGGCGTTTGGTAAACAAATCCAAACGCGCGTGCAAATCCAGCGGAAAGGTCGGACGAAAAGTCCAAAAAGTCATATTTACTGGTCGTACAAACATATCAAACGAAGTATAGAATCAATCTTTAGGATGTTTTTAACATAAATCTTAAATAATGTCCCAACCGGAGAATAAGCAATGGAATGCGAGCTAACTCTCTCATGACCGCACGTCACGAGCCGTGGCTCTCTGCCAGACACCTGACTCATTCCCCTCTCAATCAACCCCCCTTCACAGTAGAAGCCTGAAACAAGTTTCTAAAGACTGTTGACATCTAGTGGAAGCCTTAGGAAGTGGAACATGACCAATATCCCACTGTATCTTCAATAGGGGCTGAGTTGAACAACTACAAACCTCAGATATCCCACTTCCTGGTTGGATTGTTTCTCAGGTTTATGCCTGCCATATGAGTTCTGTTATACTCACAGACATCAGTCAAACATTTGTAGAAACTTCAGAGTGTTTTCTATCCAATACTACTAATAATATGCATATATTAGCATCTGGGACTGAGTTGGAGGCAGTTTACTCTGGTCACGCTTTTCATCCAAAAGTGAAAATGCTGCCCCCTATCCCAATTTTAAATAAGGATTTTTAAGCCTTGAGACAATTGAAACATGGATTGTGTATGTGTTCCATTCAGAGAGCGAATGGGTAAGACAAAATATTGAATTGCTTTTGAACAGAATATAACAGTAGGTGCCAGGCGCAATGGTTAGAGTGTGTCAAGAACTGCAATGCTGTTCGGTTTTTCACACTCATCAGTTTCCCGGTGTGTATCAAGAATGGTCCACTACCCAAAGGACATCCAGCCAACTTCACACAACTGTGGGAAACATGGTTGTTGACATGGGCCAGCATCCCTGTGGAACACTTTCAATACCTTGTAGAGTCCATGACCCGGCAAACTGAGGCTGTTCTGAGAGCAAAAGCGTGTGCAACTCAGTATTATGAATGTGTTCCTAATGTTTTGTACACTCAGTGCCTTCAGAAAGCATTCATACCCATTGACTTATTCCACATTTTGTTGTGTTACAGACTAAATTCAAAATGGATTAAACAGATGTTTCTTCTCACATATCTACACACAATATCTCAGTAAAAATAAAAAATAGTAAAAATATGTTTTTAGAAATGTTTACACATTTTTTCAAAATTAAATACAGAAATATCTCATTTACATAAGTATTCACACCCCTGAGTCAATGATTTGTAGAAGCATCTTGGGCAGCTATTACAGCTGTCTTTCTGGGTAAGTCTCTAAGAGGTTCTCACAGTATTTGCACATTCTTCTTATTCTTCAAGCTCTGTCAAGTTAGTTGTTGATCATTGCTAGACAGACTTTTTCAAGTTTTGACATATATTTTCAAGCCAATTTAAGTGAAAACTGTTATTAGGCCACTCAGGAACATTTAATGTAGTCTTGGTAAGCAACTCCAGTGTATATTTGGCCTTTTGTTTTAGGTTATTGTCCTGCTGAAAGGTGAATTTGTCTCCCAGTTGGTTGGAAATCAGACCGAACCATGTTTCCCTCTAGGATTTTGCCTGTGCTTAGCTCTAATCCATAAAAAAAAAATCCTAAACAAACTCCCAAGTCCTTCCCTATGACAAGCATACCCATAACATGATGTAGCCACCACCATGCTTGAAATTATGGGTACTCAGTGATGTGTTGTGTTGGATTTTCCCCAAACATAACACTTTGTACTCAGGACATAAAATACATTTCTTTGGCTTATTGCAAACATTATGCATGTTTTGGAATATTTTTATTCTGTACTGGCTTTGTATTAGTATTGTGGATTAATTACAATGTTGCTGGTCCATCTTCAGTTTTCTCCTATCAAATTCATTAATGGCTCTGTAATGGTTTAAAAGTCACCACTGGCCTCATGGTGAAATCCCTGAGCGGATTTCACCTTCCTCTCTGTCAACTGAATTAGGAAGGACGCCTGTATCTTTGTAGTGACTGGGTGTATTGATACACCATCCAAAGTGTAATTAATAACTTCACCATCCTCACAGGGATATATTCAATGTTTGTATTTTTAATATTTTTACCTAATCTACTAAAATGCGGCCTTCTTTGCAAGCCATTTGAAAGCCTAAATTCTCTTTGTGTTTGAAATTCACTGCTCGACTGAGGGGACCTTACAGATAATTGTATGTGTGGGGTACAGAGATGAGGTAGTCATTCAAAAAGCATGTTAAACAATATTAATGGACACAAGTCCATGCAACTTGTTCTGTGACTTGTTAAGCAATTTTTTTTCTCCTGAACATATTTAGGCTTGCCATAACAAAGGGGTTGAATACTTATTGACTCAAGACATTTCAGATTAACATTTTTAATTATCTTGTAAAAATGTCTAAAAACATAATTCTTAATTATGGGGTATTGTGTGTAGGCCAGTGACACAAAAGCTACATTTAATTCATTTTAAATTCAGGCTGTAACACAACAAAATGTGGAAAAAGTCAAGGGGTGTGAATACTTTCTGAAGACACTGTGTATACAGTATATATAGGACTAAGGTTTCATTGAAGTTTTGGTTCTGAAAACACTGTGTGTCAGGTATTGTATTTGTTTTTCCCCACACAACTCCACACAACAAAGACGAGAGGCATGGAGGAAGATACTATCCTGTTATCCCAGCAGCAGCCTTGGTGGTGTTCACAGACATGTTTGCAGTATTATTCACCATAGGGACATGCCAACACAGTTCACTTATCCTGTACTTGTCCCTCTCAGAGATGATTCTGTCTAACCCATTCTGTGTGCATTCATTTTCTCGCTTCATATTCTTCAGAGAATCTTTGAATGTTGATGGATGACCAATCAATCCTTAGAAAAGCAGAGAGCAAAGATGGTGAGAGAAAGTAGTTTGATTGAAATGGAAAACCAATGGACTTGTAACACCATGCTGCTTGGAAGAGTCTTTGGAATCTCCCTGATTTGAGGATGGGCAGCAGGTGACTGAATAAAGAAAACATCTTCCTCAGGAATATGTTTGGGAGGAGACAGATTGTGGTAAGGTTGGGGGCCTGTGTGGGGTAAACAGAGATCTGTGTAGGTGTGTTGCATTGGCTAACTCAGCCAGGTGAAAGCTAGAAGATTGTACTTGGTATGAGTGGGGGGGTAAACAAGCTGTGTGAGGGTTGACATTTGCCTTGGCAAAGAGCTCATCAACTACTTTAACGTTTAAATGAATAATTTACCCTGTCCACAATCAGACATACAGTGCTGAATGTATCATCAATATCATATTTGCATATAACTTTACTGGTACCTGACTCTCTCATTCCCTTCATGGTAATGGTGTTTGTTGCAATACAGTAAAAGTAGCATTGTGTATTATTGTTTAGCTATAATATGACTTGACATACAGTATAATTAACTGTTGCAAAGGAAAGAAAATCCAACAATTTGTAATAACATGTAGAGATTTTTGCTTTCATAAAGACACTGGAAAAAATATTTATTTTCAAAATGTTATTCAGAAGGTTGTTGTGGTTGATCTGGTGTGTTTACATTGAATATGATATCAAGGTGTTTTGACACTTGAACAGGTTATTCTGGTGTATCTCTAGATCAGGGTTTTCCAAGCTCAGTCCTGGGGCCCCCCCTGGGGGCACGTTTGTTTTTCCCCGAGCACTACACAGCTGATTCAAATAGTCAAAGCTTGGTGATGAGTTGGTGATTTGAATCAGCTGTGTACCCAGGGGGAGGGGGCCCAGGACCGAGTTTGGGAAACACTGCTCTTTATGGCACATTGATAAAGCCATCACCTGCTGCTTATCTATTGCATCATATTTTCAATCAGCCTATGAAATATGATGCGTTAGACAGAAAGAAAACTGCCTGAAGACCAGGTGTTAGGCCAAGGTATCAGCCCAGGGTATCAGGCCAGGATATTATGTAGATTACAATGAAGGTTACTGAATGTTAATGTCCATCAGAGAGAACGGTAAATGGTAGTTCATGTGTCAAGACAAATAAATGCAGTTCAAAAGAAAATGCTATAAAAAGGTGCAGCTGCTACATCTTTTCAATAATGTATTTGAATGGTGTTACACATGTTTCCTCTATCAGATAAGAGTAGCATGTCTCTTTCTGTAAGCATGGTGTGGTCCTGATAGAAATGTGTTGTATAGAACATACTCTACAGACACCTCTTCTATACGTCACTCTGCAAGAATCTTTAAATAAGGCCCTGATGTTAGTCTCAACAACAACACCCACAAACGGAGAGAGAGTGGGAGCCTTGTGGTTGCTATAACTCAAGTAAAACTACGCAAATACACGTATCAAAATGAACGTGTCAACATACATGGATTCCATCAACCCCCACAACACCCCCACATTGTCTGTGTGTGTGTTAGTACATCTGTATGTACTCTTCTCTATCGCCATCTATGTCAGCGTGTGGTTATCGCTTATTTGTTCGCTCTGTTGTCTGTAGCCTATATGGGTCAGTCGCTTTCATTCTCATTATAGGGGAGATGTGGAACCGCCCTCTATCTCTGCACAGCTTTTCTCACACAAGAGAGCTGACACCACAAACCTCTCAGTCCCCTGCACCCACATTTAGCAGACACTCTCATAAAGAGTGACCTACAAGTCAGATCTGTGCTAGTAAGCTAGTCAAATTCAATTGCGGACAAAGTACCCAATTGGCATACTTGTGTAAATGTAAATATACCTTAATAGGAAATTACTCAAGTAAAAGTGAAAGTCACCAAGTAAAAACTAATTAAGTCTAAAATGATTTGGGTTTAAATATACTTAAGTATCACACGTAAAAGTGTAAATCACTTAAAATCCTTTTATTAAGCAAGCCAGATGGCACCATTTTCTTGTTTTTTTTATTCATGGTTAGCCAGGGGCACTCAGACATCATTCAGAAACAAAACATTTGTGTTTAGTGAGTCCGCCAGATCAGAGGCAGTAAGGATGACCAGGGATGTTCTCTTGATAAGTGCGTGAATTGGACTATTTCTGTTCTGCTAAGCATTGAAAATGTAACAAGTACTTCTGGGAGTCAGGGAAAATGTACGGAGTAAAAAGTAAATACATTTAATTAGGAATGTAGTGAAGTAAAAGTCAAAGTTGTCAAAAATATAAATAGTCAAGTACAGATACGCCAAAAAACGACTTAAGTAGCACTTTAAAGTATTTTTTAAACTTAAATACTTTACACCACTGGTCAAATGAAGGACTTCTGTGCCTAACATTTAACCTAAGCTTAGTTTTAACTGAACAGAAGGGGAAATGAACAGAACAGATAATGACGCATGTTGTTCTGTGGTCAGAGGCAGTAGGACGGCTTCAAACTGTGACCTGTTATCAAAGTGGCCCTCTGTTAGTTCTCAGGGGAGCATAGTCTTCCATATCTCATTGGTAGAGCACGGCTCTTGCAACCCCAGGATAGTGGGATTGATTCCCGAGACCAGGCGTTCATAAAACATGTATGCACACATGACTGTAAGTCACCTTGTATAAAAGTGTCTGCTAAATTACATAAATATTTTGACAATGTATACTGAATAGACTTTCTAGCTGCATGCTGACATTTTATCATTTTATGGCCTCTCCTCTCACTTTTAGAGGAGAGAGATGGAGAAAGAGAAAAGAGAGACAGACACAATGAGAGAGAGAGATAATAGAGTCAGATAGAGAGCTCCATCAGTAAGACAATTCAGAGTGCAGTAGAAAACGTTGCTATGCGGTGACAATCATGATAATAAAGAATGTATTAACAATTGGAAAACATTTTAAAGTGCTTGAATCGTGTGGTAATAATGATTTGCCAGGCTTAGCAGGATCTGGAAAGTGTGGTTGCCATGCATAGACAGGAGAGTAAGATATGTATTTGAGATGTGTTCAGGTTTTAAACTATCTTCTTTTTGCTGTGAAGTACACCACCACAAGCTCACCAATAGTATCTTAATTGGATTTAATGCTCATAAAATCATTTTAAGATACAAGGGGTATGATGAATTCTTGATCCAAATCAGTCAGGTTTCAAGACTAGTCATTCAACTGAGACTGCTCTTCTCTGTATCACGGAGGCCCTCCGCACTGCTAAAGCTAACTCTCTCTCCTCTGCTCTCATCCTTCTAGACCTATCGGCTGCCTTCGATACTGTGAACCATCAGATCCTCCTCTCCACCCTCTCCGAGTTGGGCATCTCCGGCGCGGCCCACGCTTGGATTGCGTCCTACCTGACAGGTCGCTCCTACCAGGTGGCGTGGCGAGAATCTGTCTCCTCACCACGCGCTCTCACCACTGGCGTCCCCCAGGGCTCTGTTCTAGGCCCTCTCCTATTCTCGCTATACACCAAGTCACTTGGCTCTGTCATAACCTCACATGGTCTCTCCTATCATTGCTATGCAAACGACACACAATTAATCTTCTCCTTTCCCCCTTCTGATGACCAGGTGGCGAATCGCATCTCTGCATGTCTGGCAGACATATCAGTGTGGATGACGGATCACCACCTCAAGCTGAACCTCGGCAAGACGGAGCTGCTCTTCCTCCCGGGGAAGGACTGCCCATTCCATGATCTCGCCATTACGGTTGACAACTCCATTGTGTCCTCCTCCCAGAGCGCTAAGAACCTTGGCGTGATCCTGGACAACACCCTGTCGTTCTCAACTAACATCAAGGCGGTGGCCCGTTCTTGTAGGTTCATGCTCTACAACATCCGCAGAGTACGACCCTGCCTCACACAGGAAGCAGCGCAGGTCCTAATCCAGGCACTTGTCATCTCCCGTCTGGATTACTGCAACTCGCTGTTGGCTGGGCTCCCTGCCTGTGCCATTAAACCCCTACAACTCATCCAGAACGCCGCAGCCCGTCTGGTGTTCAACCTTCCCAAGTTCTCTCACGTCACCCCGCTCCTCCGCTCTCTCCACTGGCTTCCAGTTGAAGCTCGCATCCGCTACAAGACCATGGTGCTTGCCTACGGAGCTGTGAGGGGAACGGCACCTCAGTACCTCCAGGCTCTGATCAGGCCCTACACCCAAACAAGGGCACTGCGTTCATCCACCTCTGGCCTGCTCGCCTCCCTACCACTGAGGAAGTACAGTTCCCGCGCAGCCCAGTCAAAACTGTTCGCTGCTCTGGCCCCCCAATGGTGGAACAAACTCCCTCACGACGCCAGGACAGCGGAGTCAATCACCACCTTCCGGAGGCACCTGAAACCCCACCTCTTTCAGGAATACCTAGGATAGGATAAAGTAATCCTTCTCACCCCCTTAAAAGATTTAGATGCACTATTGTAAAGTGGCTGTTCCACTGGATGTCTTAAGGTGAACGCACCAATTTGTAAGTCGCTCTGGATAAGAGCGTCTGCTAAATGACTTAAATGTAAATGTAAATGTAATGAATTATGTTTTTTTTTCTCTTTATGGAGTAGCGTAGTTAGGGTCTCTGTCTCTAAGCTAGACAGGATGTGGTGGGGCTGCAGAGAAACACAGATTATAGAATACGGGGGCAGGGAGAAGTACACCAACCATCTCTGACTGATATCATAAACCACACGGGAAAGGTGACGAGCACCAAAAACCTGTTCAAACTAGATTCATTGAATGTGTTAAAATGTCAGGATTCAGAGTAGGGCTAATGCCAAATAAAGTAATATTAATTGTATAGAATTTCACATTTTGAGGATATGGTACGTGCTTTATTTGTCTCTTCCCCATGGTGGAGTCTTAACAAAGATTAGGGACGGCTGCTGTGTGAAACTACACTGTAAAAGTAGAAAGTCTGAAAACAGCATGGTTGTGTAATGAAACCATGAAAATCAGGGCTCCTAATCAAACATCTAATCAAATCAAATATTATTGGTAGCATACACATATTTTGCGGATGTTTTGCAGGTGCAGTGAAATGCTTATGATTCTAGCTCCAACAGAGCAATACCGTCGGTAGCATGGAGCGTTGGGCCAGTAACCAAAAGGTAAAAATCTGTCGTTCTGCCCGTGTGCAAAGGAATTAACCCTAATTGCTCCAGAGTTGCTGTCAATATTGGCTGATCCCTGGCCCTGACCCCCACTCTCTGAGGGTGTCTCAGGGGAAGTGGGATATGCATAAATATCACCTTTCCATTTCATACCTCACACTTGTACAGTGCAACATGACTATATAATATAATACCCCCCAATTATAACAATACACACAAATCCCCAAAATCAAAAGAAAGGAATTAAGAAATATCAGAACGAGCAATGTCAGAGACTGGAATATAAATACTGTGTATTTAGTATAGTTTTATCTATAAAGGATATCTTTTGAAATGTTTCACTATTTTTATTTGTATGAAATTCACTGAAGAGGATGGTCCTCCCCTTCCTCCTCTGAGGAGCCTCCACTGGGAGGTTAACCTGCAAGAATGTGGGATTTTGCACTTGCAAGTGACTAATAATTCTTCTTGTTAGCCCTACCTCGTCATACTCCAGACCAATAGTCTGAGAAGATATACCGCTACTACCCAACACCCCCTGCAGCTGTTCTGCAGTAAATCCTTGCAATCCAAAGTACTTCTCTGCCGCTGCCTCCACAACCTCTATGTTCTGTGACTTTCGATCCATTTCTGCAGTATAATTGACAACCGTGGCTATAAATACTAAAAGGCCCACCTTACTGAAGCACATATTCTTCCCATCACTGTCTCTTGGTCTCTGCCTACTCACAGGAATCCTCTCAGGATCCCTCACCCTGTACATATCTTCCTCTACCACTGTCTTCACTGCTTCGGTGTAATATGTTTTCTGCACTACTCCAACCCTGGCAACCTCAGTCTCCCTTTCTCTCACTGGACACCTCCGATCTCCAGCCCCCACAACTAACGCACACAACTTTCTCCACCGATTCCACACAATCCTTCACATTGACAATCCTGGATGTGGGAATGGGTGCTGTCCTCATTGAACATTCATTTGCCTGATGGTTTTTGATGTCCGTTCATCATGATCCATTACATTGCACAGGAAGCTTAATACTAATATCTAAATGTACTTTTCTTTCATCAAACATGCATGCAACGTTAAAAAGAAAGGAGGACCAAGGCACTCTTCATATAACTAATTATAATGCCCTTATTTGTATGGCATGTTCAATGGAAACAAAGATTACAAACTCTGACGTGGTTTGACTGCATGGCCTTCGTCAGGGAGAACAAAGATACGATAAAGCATCAGAACCCCCCCCCCCAAAAAAAGTTTGAACATGAAATATGACTGGGCAAAGTGGTAAGAATAGGAGAGCCACCTATTTTATAGTTTGCTATAGTTTGCTTTATAGACCAGAGCAAACAAGGAGTCTGAACATGTTGAGGGCATGTTGAGGGCAATAATTAAATATGTCCACTAGATGACAGCAAAGGTGAGAAATCTTCATTTAAAATCAGGGAACTTACTCATCTTCATTTAAATCATGGAACTTACTAGCTAGTTTAGCTACCTAATCATTCAGGTCATTCAGGTCCGCAATCATTCAGGTCCGCACATCTGAGAAAGCACAGGACTTATTTGTTTACTCGAGAAGCTAGAAACAGCTAGAACATGGATGAGCACAAATGAACAGCTTTTGCATGAATTAATGTACTCTCTACAGTACTGCATTGTTACACCTCAAAAGAGCTAGAACCAGGTGTTGGAATCAAAATGATCATTTTGTTTTGAACAGAACCATTACCAGGCGGACATAGGAATTAGTTTCTAAGTGACAGTGATGACAAAAGCAGGGTTCCTCCAACTCACTGGCCGAATTTGCCCCATGGGTGGTTTGGTTTGGACCCCCAAGTTTTTTGAGCCAGAAAACACCAGGAAATCAGCTCCAAGTGATTTTTAATTAAGAAATCTGTTCAAGTATTCCCAAGCGTAATAGAGGTACCTGATCGTCTACAAATGTAAGCAAGCTTTGAATTATTATATTTTAGTCAAATATTATATCTGTTCGGGCTTCTTGCGGTCAATTTGCAGTCTAAAAATTATTTGTAAATATATTTCGGCCTCCCCATCCGCTCAAGAAAAAAATCGGCAATCGGCTGAATCTAGTTGATGATGTCACGTTCTGACCTTTATTTCCTTTTTTTGTCTTTATTTAGTATGGTCAGAGTTGGGGTGGGCCGTCTATGTTTGTGTTTCTATGTTTTTTCTATTTTTGTGTTTGGCCTGATATGGTTCTCAATCAGAGGCAGCTGTTTATCGTTGTCCCTGATTGAGAACCATATTTAGGTAGCCTGGGTTTCACTGTTGGTTTGTGGGTGTTTGTTTCCGTTTGTGTGTTTGTCGCCACACGGTACTGTTTCGGTTTGGTTATTTCATGTATTCGTTTATGTTTTTTGTATTCCATAGTGTTCAGTGCTTTTCTTATTAAAATCGTCATGAACACTTACCACGCCGCATCTTGGTCCGATCCTTACTCCTCTTCAGACGAAGAGGAGGAAATCTGCCGTTACAAATGATCCCTCAAATCAAATCACATTTCATTTGTCACATGCGCCGAATACAACAGGTGTAGCCCTTACAGTGAATTGAGGTAATATGTACATGTAGGTAGCACTAAAGTGACTATGCATAGATAATAAACAGAGAGTAGCAGAAGTGTAAAAGAGGGGTCTGGGTAGCCCTTTGATTAGCTGTTCAGGAGTATTATGGCTTGGGGGTAGAAGCTGTTAAGAAGCCTTTTTGACCTAGACTTGGCACTCCGGTACTGCTTACCGTGCGGTAGCAGAGAGAACAGTCTATGACTAGGGTGGCTGGAGTCTTTGACAATTTTTAGGGCCTTCCTCTGACACTGCCTGGTATAGAGGTCCTGGATGGCACGAAGCTTGGTCCCAATGATGTACTGGGCCGTTCGCACCACCCTCTGTAGTGCCTTGCGGTTGGAGGCTGAGCAGTTGACATACCAGGCAGTGATGCAACCATGCTCTCGATGGTGCAGCTGTAGAACCTTTTGAGGATCTAAGGACCCATGCCAAATCTTTTCAGTCTCCTGAGGGGGAATAGGCTTTGTCTTGCCCTCTTCACGTCTGTCTTAATGTGTTTGGACCATGATAGTTTGTTGGTGATGTGGACACCAAGGAACTTGAAGCTCTCAACCTGCTCCACTACAGCCCAGTTGGTGAGAATGGGGGCATGCTCCTTTTCCTGTAGTCCACAATCATCTCCTTTGTCTTGATCACCTTGAGAGAAAGGTTGTTGTCCTGGCACCACACGGCCAGGTCTCTGACCTCCTCCCCATAGTCTCATCGTTGTCTGTGATCAGGCCTACCACTGTTGTGTCATCTGCAATCTTGATGATGGTGTTGGAGTGGTGCCTGGCCATGCAGTCATGAGTGAACAGGGAGTACAGGAGGAGACTGAGTACGCACCCCTGAGGGGCCCCCTTGGTGAGGATCAGCATGGCGGATGTGTTGTTACCTACCCTGACCAGGTGTTTAGTCCCAGGGTCCTTAGCTTAGTGATGAGCTTTGAGGGCACTATGGTGTTGAATGCTGAGCTGTAGGCTGCCACCACGACAATTGTATCAGTATTATGTGTAGGCAGTTAAGTGTCTCTCTCTTTTCTCTCTCCTCTCTCACTCTCTCTGGTGTTTCTATCTATATGTGCATGTAAGACTTCCCATCACCAGCTGAGGGCAGTCTAGTGACACTTACTTGCCACAGTCTTTGGATCTCTTCCTGTGCTTCCTCCTACTGGGATGGATGCTGACTCTGGGACTGCGGAGACAGAGCAGGGAAAGGAGTGGTGCTTGAATTAAGAAATCCACCGGAACAAACATTTTTACCGTTTTACCGTTACTGTCCTGTCAAATAAAGTGCTACATAATTACAGATCTGTATCCATAGAAGTAATCATTTATTTCCTCACCTCTCATTCAAATGCATCTTCCTGAGTCTAAAAACAAGACGACAGGCGTTATGAGTCTCATCAGGTTATTTCACAATCATTAGCGCACACCATTTCAAAACATTTGGCAACGGAAAATGAAAGCAAACTTTTCTTATTCGATATGGTCGAATCGGCCTGTTGCTTCCATCTCGTTCCCAGTGAATACAACCCAGTTTTAAAGAGAATGTGCCTGGGTGAAAGTGCTGTTCATATTTTGAATGACTTCGATTGCGTTACATGTCAGACGATGTTATGCTTAATTATCTGCAATCACACTTCCGATGCTCCACAAACGTCAGCTCCACGTGCTGCCATGTCTTCTCAGTCTGATTTTTCCTCATCAACTGACACACAGACAAACACACAGAGGAAAGCACAAAAGACATGCGTTGAGTTGAGGTGAAGAAGACAGCTCTTTCTGTCCGTGCACTCAAAGGTGTAGACCGGCACTGGATGTTTTACAGGAACATACACTACCGGTCAAAAGTTTTAGAACACCTACTCGTTCAAGGGTTTTTCTTAATTTTTGGACTGCTTAGTGAAACTACACTGTACAAGTAGAACGTCTCAAAACAGCACGGTGGTCATTATGGTCAAACAGTTATATTTTTATTTCATCAGACCAGAGGACAGTTCTCCCAAAATAATGATCTTTGCATGTGCAGTTGCAAAAACGGCAGTCTGGCTTTTTTTATGGCAGTTTTGGAGCAGTGGCTTCTTCCTTGATGAGCGGCCTTTCAGGTTATGTCGATATACGACTCGTTTTACTGTAGATATAGATACATTTGTACCTGTTTCCTCCAGCATCTTCACAAGGTCCTTTGCTGTTGTTCTGGAATTGATTTGCACTTTTCGATCCACAGTACGTTCTCTAGGAGACAGAACGTGTCTCCTCCCTGAGCGGTATGACGGCTGCGTGGTCCCATGGTGTTTATACTTGCGTACTATTGTTTGTACAGATGAATGAGGTACCTTCAGGCGTTTGGAAATTGCTCAAAAGGTTGAACCAGACTTGTGGAGGTCTACAATTGTTTTTCTGAGGTCTTGGCTGATTTCTTTTTATTTTCCCATGATGTCAAGCAAAGAGGCACTGAGTTTGAAGGTAGGCCTTGAAATACATCCACAGGTACACCTCCAATTGACTCAAATGATGTCAGTTAGCCTATCAGAAGCTTCTAATGCCATGGCGTCATTTTCTGGAATTTTTCAAGCTGTTTAAAAGGCACAGTCAACTTACTGTATGTAAACTTCTGACACACTGGAATTGTGATATAGTGAATGATAAGTGAAGTAATCTGTCTGTAAACAATTGTTGGAAAAATTACTTGTGTCATGCACAAAGTAGATGTCCTGACCGACTTGCCAAAACTATAGTTTGTTAACAAGAAATGTGTGGAGTGGTTAAAAGCAAGTTAGCAACCTAAGTGTATGTAAACTTCCACCATCAACTGTAGAAGCTGTTTGTCTCTCGTTCACAGCTTTGATGCACCAATACTGTCTCAATCTCCTAGATGGTAGCAAGGTGAACATGCCTTGGCTCGGGTGACTGAGGTACTTGATATAATCGCCTCAACCTTCCCGTGAAAGTGGGTGCTGTACAGTTGGGCAGGCAGTAAACTGAGATCTGGTGTTTGTATGTAAACTCAACGTAAGTGTTTTAATACACAGAAATGAAGTGTTAAACCTACATATTGGAATTGTTAAGAGAGTGTTGTAAAAACATTTTTTTTGGGGGGGGGTTTCAGTGCAGGTAAAAGGCAGCATCAAAACACAATAACACAATCAATGGTTTAGAAATGCAAATGGTTCAAGCATAATATTTATTGATTTTTAAGGGCCCATTGAGAATATTTTTTTGTAGAATTCCACCTTTATTTTTTCTATGCTTTATTAAGACAGATTGGAAACAGGAGGGGCAGTGAGATGGTACATTTCTTTGGAATTGTACCCTCTTAACCACATAGCTACACTGTAAGAATGTATTCTGGGGTGAATTGAAATTTACAACAAAATACACAAAACAATTATAATATATATAGTGCATTCGGAAAGTATTCAGACCCATTCCCTTCTTCCACATTTTGTTACGTCACAGCCTACACATAATACCCCATAATGACAACGAAAAACAGAAATACATGACTTACATAAGTCATCAGACCCTTTGCTATGAGACTCGAAATTGAGCTCATGTGTATCCTGTTTCCATTGATCATCCTTGAGATGTTTGGACAACTTTGATAGGAGTTGTTGGAATTGTCCGTAGAGCTCAGAGTCAGGATTGTGTTGAGCCACAGATCTGGGGGAAGGTACCAAAAAATGTTCTGCAGCATTGAAGGTTCCCAAGAACACAGCGGCCTCCATCATTCTTAAATGGAAGAAGTTTAGAACCACCAAGACTCTTCCTAGAGCTGGCCTCTCGGCCAAACTGAGCAATCGGGGGAAAAGGGCCTTGATCACTCTGACAGAGCTCCAGAGTTCCTCTGTGGAGATGGAAGAACCTTCCAGAAGGACAACCACCTCTGCAGCACTCCACCAATCAGGCCTTTATGGTAGAGTGGCGAGACGGAAGCCACTCCTCAGTAAAAGGCACATGACAGCCTGCTTGGAGTTTGCCAAAAAGCACCTAAAGGACTCTCAGACCACAAGAAACAAGATTATCTGGTGTGATGAAACCAAGATTGAACTCTTTGGCCTGAATTATGGAAATTGGATGCTCAGTAAATTGTCATGGGTAGTGCAAGTGTATTGCCTAATGTGAAAGCTGTGTAATGTACTGGATTTTACAGTACTGTAACATACTACATTCAAAGGGCAATTTTGAAATATGTATCATATTTCTTTTGCTATTGGATTAATTGGTTGTTAAAATAACTAAACACAATATCTGCCAATTAATTTCCAGCAACATTGCCACTGTCTGTCTGTGTGATGCTCGCGTTTGTCTATCACTCCGTGTGAAGCCAGTTGACGTGATAACCATCTATTGGGTTGACAGAAATACTTTCATTCCGCAAAACCTTCTCATGTTATAGATGCTCTATGCAGAAATCACTCTTTCCATTTCCTGGTTGTTTATGTGACAAAACAAGCAACTATAGCGAGGGGAATCATTGTACCATCTAAACCGCTGTGGAATATCTTTTCCATAACTAAACATATTGTGTTTTCCTCTGTTTGAAGCTGTTGTACAAAACCAAAAGTAAAATACACAAAAGCAAAACTCAAGCACGGCAAGCATAGAAATAGTGCACATAGAACATATGTACCACTTCTTAGACTTGCTCTCAATAAGAATGACAGATCAACATATTTCAGCAAAATAAATTATCCATCATAATAAATGAAACAAGCTAATTAAGAGAGACAAGTTAGGCCAGAACAACATTTTGCGAATAGCGATAAGAAGAGTAAAAAAAAACACTCAAGATCAAATGGCAAATCAAGATCTACATAAAAAAAGTAAATCTATGGACCTTTTGTTATTAAATTTATGGACCTAAAGTAGTCTAACAGTCATAGCTGCCAAGGAGTAGGTGGCTTTATCTCAAACGCCTGCTCTTTTATGTACTATACAAAGCTGCAAGCTAAACAACAAGCAGCTATAAAATATACAGGGGAGGGACCTACATTTAAACAACAGAACAGTCATTACTGAAAAGAAGCTTTGGTTCAGCAGTAGCATAGCAAACACCAAGGGTGCCACATTCCCCCCCACATTCTGAAATAGCATTTTTGCCCCCCCCCCCCCAGTTTTATCATTGGAATGTGATACAAAACTAGGCAATGGTGTGCTTTAGGGCCATGCGGACGCCTCCGAGTGGGCGGGTAGGCTGTTTGGAGTGTTTATCCGACAGGATAAAAAGTTATGTCCCCCCCCCCGATTCCAAAACCAAAGTTGCGCCCAGTATTAAAATATATGTTCCATTTATTTTAACCTATACATTGGGATTTGGGACAAAAGGCATCTGGAAATAAGGATTATCCTGATCCTGCTACTAACTCAATAGTTATTGAAGTGGATGCCATCGAGGTCTCTATTTGACAGGTCTGTGAGAATGACCTACAAAGAAACCCTGAACTTATATCAGCGCAACAGTTGCAGGGGAATTTTCTCTCATAACAACTGTGCCTCTAAAAGGTTTTCTGGGTGAATATTTGTTTTACTTTCATTTTGTTTCAATGTCCTCTTCACGAGTTATCATGTTGGCTTCTCAGTGACTTCCAGTTTTGTTCCGTCATGCTGTGTCAACATCCCCGCTGGCAGCCATGCGATGTAACTGGAGTGAATCATAAACGGATGCCATTTCAGAGTTGTCTCTACGCGACTCCAGTTCTGGTATACCTCTTCGCTCCTCCTAGAGAGGGAGAGGGAGGTAGGGAGGAATGAGAGGTACAGGGAAAAAGGGACAGGGAAAGAGGGGCAGAGAAAGTGGGTAGGAAAGCACCAACAACTAAAAAGAATCATATGTTTCATTATTAGATACTTTGTGCCAGAGGAAAGAAACAAGACACATCTGACGCTCTCTTGTCTACTCTCATTGTTCTGCGGTAGGGAACTCAACTGTCATCACAACACATCTAGGATCTTTCCTAAAACTAGTGGGAGGAACCACAAAGCCTAACTTTAAAAGTCCACAGCCTTTGCACATGCTCTAAAAGACTATATGAAGATCGAAGGCATTACTATATACTATATGTGCTGTGTGGTTTCTCATTGGTGCAACCCAACCATATCATATGGGCAAAACTGCTTGCAATGACATCAGGCCTGGAATCAAACTCAGGTGGTCTGTGCAACTCAAGACTTAAAAAAATGCCTTGGACAATATGACAGGATCATTCAGTCTTTCAGGCCTACAGATAGAAGATGCTTGCATTGTGTTCAAGCTTACAGTTGTAGCCATGAGGGCTGGTAAAAGCTGGTTTATTGTCTATCAGCCTGTAGCATTATTACTAACCTGGTTATCTGTTTGTTTTATGTAAGTAATCGTTGCATACTCATTGTCAACTTGCACTCCTTCGGATGAATCTATGAAGACAAATAAAGTCAATTAGATATAAGGCAGGGGGGTGTGACTAACTGACAGAGACGTACAGACGCTCATCTCCTGAACAGGTTCTGTAAACCCTCACGACTACTGTTACGATGTGGGTACCTGTCTCTCTGCTGGCGGTCTTTTTTTGGCACCATAGAAGGCCAATCTTTAAAGTAATGACTGTCGGAGTGCGTTTGTGTGTGTGTGCCTTCTGCTTTTTCAACATTTAGAGAGGTGTATCAGGAAGGTCTGAGATGATAATAATACTGTCTGACCGGGCAGAGGAAGTGTGCCACTTTACAGTTCCTACTTTTCCAAAATACTATTCTTGATAATAAAAAAAGGCAGATGATGACATGTTTTGATTGACCTCAGACCTCTAAAAGATGAATACCTGCCTTGTGAGTGTTCATTTCCCCTCTTCTTTCGATTGATTGCAAGTCCAACCAGTCCTGAGGCAACCACAACGCAGAATACAGCAATAATAAGCATACCCTGTGTCCTCTCATTCATGTCTGAAATAAATAAAAACAAGGAAACGATTTGTGTAAAGTATGTTTTAAATGGGCTGAACTAATAGTTCCACTTAATTATTTTGGTAGTTGCTATTTTCTGGATGGCTTTAATTCAGAATTGATACACTAACCTGTCTCCTTGGGATGACCATCTTCACTGCAACATTTTGGGACAAGAACTGTCTCATTGCTGACAGGGTTGGAAGCCACACAGCTGTAGGTGGAGTTGTAGTTCTTTCCCTCCACCTCCAAACGGAGAGATAGATCGGTGGTGAGATCAGGACTGCTGGTTTGGTTTAGTATTTCGTCTCCCCTGTACAAGGTCAAGGTCACCTCTTTTTCATTGTCCACAGAACACATCACACTACAGGAGCTGCTGTCACACTCTGTCACCTGAGGTTTGGAAACAAAATCTGGAAGACAAATAGCAAATACATTGGAGGAATGGAACTTATATTGAAGGTTTTTGTAATATAGCACACACACACACACACACACACACACACACTTACAGTAAAGAGTGAGGTTAAATTTAGGTATCCTCTTCTCTCCGTCTTTATTCTCCACAGAATAAACCCCAGCATCTTCTATCTGTAGGTCTGACAGACTGAATAATCCTGTCACATTGTCCCAGTGAAGGCGATTTTTAAATCTCTCATCTGAATCTATATGGCTTTGTCCATTGATCACACTTGCAGTAGTGTCTTCTCCATACCTTAAATATCCAGTTTTAAACACTCTCTCTGGAAAAGATAAAGACTTTCCCACGATGCCTTTCACCTCCTGAGTCTCAGAGGTGACTGTTTGCTGGGAAGCACAGAGAACTGTGGACAGAGAGAGACTCGATATCAACACAATAGCAGTATTCCAGGAGGTCTGCTTAACAGTCACACACTAAATCTCACAATACCTGGATAAGTGTTTAACATGTCAGTAACTGCATCCATATGATATAGTGATCTGAAGTCAGAAGATAACAATGACATTCAATCATTAGTAGATTTGTGCAGCACGTCTACAATGTAGTAGCCTGGAACAACACTATTGACTTGAGTATCACAGGTCTTCTTAGCAAATAACAGGTCTGATGTGATGGTGAAGGTCAGGAAACAAAGTTTTAGGACTGGTAGTTTAATATTTTGTCTGTAGTTGAGTTCACATACATTCTCTGAACAAGGGAAAATCTTTCACCAATTGACTGTTTTCTTTTCCTTTCGAAATAAAAAATCAAGATAATTGAAAAGCAAATGATAGAGGGATATTCAACAAATTTCCACTAGCTAAACAGGTGAGGCTCAAAACTGTGCCTCACCTGCCCTGAATGACGGAGAGCCACTGTTCATGCCACGAGAGGTACTGGATCCTGGAAAATAGGTTTCGGAATGAAACAGTCTGAAACTGAGAGATGCTGGATCCTGTTCTCAAATGAAGCACTGGTTTCATTGTCACATACTCTGAAGAGACATAGGCTTACCGCATGTGGTTAGGTTAGGTTACCCAGGTTATTAGCTCAATGTACATAATGTATTTGTCCTTCTATAGTGAACTGTATAAATTGTATGTACAGTGTGGTCGGGAATTATTGGATGACATGATAAAGATGAGCAAAAAAAACAACTATATGCTGAACTATATTGTATACTCCAAAAATTGAAAAATATATTATTTTATACAAATTCAATTTTTCAGATTAAGAGATTTTGTTTAACAAGTAATACAGAAAATCAACAAAAAAAAGATGGGGGTCACGATAATTATATTTCCTGTTTTCAATACTCCAGCAAGGATAACGACACTGAGCCTTTTTATAAAATGTTTTGGGATTCCTCCGATAGCATTGAGGAGTACACCACATCAGTCACTGGCTTCATCAATAAGTGCATCGATGACGTTGTCCCCACATTGACCCTACGTACCTCAACCAGAAGCCATGGATTACAGGCAACATCCATACTGAGCTAAAGGCTAGAGCTGCAGCTTTCAATGAGCATAAAGTCATTTATACATTTATAAGAAATCCTGCTATGCCCTCCGACAAAACCATCAAACGGTCAAAGCGTCAATACAGGACTAAGATCGAATCATACTACACCGGCTCTGACGCTCGTCGGATGTGGCAGGGCTTGCAAACATTCAAAGACTACAAAGGGAAGCACAGCCGAGAGCTGCCCAGTGACGCGAGCCTACCAGACGAGCTAAACTACTTCTATGCCCGTTTCGAGGCAAATAACACTGAAACATGCATGAGAGCACCAGCTGTTCTGAAAGACTGTGTGATCATGTTCTCCGCAGCCGATGTGAGTAAGACCTTTAAACAGGTCAACATTCACCGGCCCGCAGGGCCAGACGGATTACCAGGACGTGTACTGCGCTGACCAACTCGCAAACAGCTCCCTCTGAAGCTGGATCCTGCACTTCCTGATGGGCCGGCCCTAGGTGATAAGGGTAGGTAACAACACATCTGCACGCTGATCCTCAACACAGGGGCCCCTCAAGGGTGCGTGCTCAGTCCCCTTCTGTACTCCCTGTTCACTCATGACATCACGGCCAGGCACAACTCCAACATCATTAAGTTTGCAGATGACACAAAAGTGGTAGGTCTGATCACCGACAACGACCAGACAGTCTATTGGGAGGAGGTCAGAGACCTGGCCGTGTGGTGCCAGGACAACAACCTCTCCCTCAACGTGATCAAGACAAAGGAGGTGATTGTGGACTTCAGGAAAAAGAGGACTGAGCATGCCCCCATTTTCATCAATGGGGCTGCAGTGGTTGAGAGCTACAAGTTCCTTAGTGTCCACATCACCAACAAACTAACATGGTCCAAGCACACCAAGACAGTCATGAGGGCATGACAAAACCTATTCCTCCTCAGGTGACTGAAAAGATTTAGCATGAGTCCTCAGATCTTCAAAAGGTTTTACAGCTGCACCATCCTGACTGGTTGCATCACTGCCTGGTATGTCAATTGCTCGGCCTCCAACTGCAAGGCACTACAGAGGGTGGATGCTAACGGCCCAGTACATCACTGGGGCCAAGCTTTCTGCCATTCAGGACTTGTAAACCAGGCGGTGTCAGAGGAAGGCCCTAAAAATGATCAAAGACTCCAGGTACCCTAGTCATAGACTGTTCTTACTGCTACCACATGGCAAGCAGTACCCAGAGCGCCAAGTCTAGGTCAAAGAGGCTCCTCCTTCTAAACACTTTCTACCCCCAAGCCATAAGACTGCTGAACATCTAATCAAACGGCTACCCAGACCATAACCCCCCCCCCCTCCGCTACACTCTGTTGTTATCATCTATTCATAGTCACTTTAATAACCCTACCTACATGTACATATAACCGGTGCCCCAGCACATAGACTCTTTACCGGTACCCCTCTGTATATAGTCTCGCTATTGTTTTTTACTACTGTTTTTAATTACTTGCTACTTTTATTTCTTATTCTTATCCGTATTTTTTTTTAAACTACATTGTTTTTTAGGGGCTCATAAGTAAGCAATTCACTGTAAGGTTGTATTCGGCGCATGTGACTAATACAATTTGATTTGATTTGATTTTGATTTACATTTTTTTTTTCTTTACAGTTTGTAGGATCTATGTTGGCCTATAGGTGTCTTTGGAAGTGAACATTTTACACAGAAAAAAGGAGGACTGTTCTGCATGGGTGTGTAGGCCTGAGAGTGTAACTGTACAGTGCTTTTGTGAAACATTGTTTTCACATTTTCTAAGTGAATGAGATATGCAAATTGGTAAAGATTAACATGATCTTCATCATCACCGATTTGCATACTAAGGGAGCCTCCAGCGTACATACTCCAGGCACATGATAATAAAGTATGCATACGGTATAAGCCTAATATCTTTCTATGTTTGTGTCTCACCCACACAAACTCACATACCAAACATAGTTTCATCTAAAATGGTTGAGGATCCTATTCACTAGAATTTTCCACTAGAATGTAATTGACTTTAAATTATTAACACTTACCTAGGGCTTCCACTCCATATGACTTGCAAGAGAGAACAACAATTTCTCCAATTCTAAACATTTTATTTGAACATCCTTAATGTGGATAATGTTTTTGAGGCCCAAAGACTATTTTACATGGAAAACAAGATGACTTTATTCATTTGCAAAAATGTAAAAAAAAAAGAAAAAAAAAGTTTTTGCTTTGTCATTATAGGGCATTGTGTGTAGATTAATGACGGGGGAAAATCATGCATTTTAGAATAGGGCTTATGGTTGAAATTACCATATTATGTTTTAATAATGTTCATGTATCGAATGGTTGTAATTGATTTCGGAATGTCCAAGATATCAGGTTGATCGTGGAGGTTTACACTGCTAGATGTATAGTAATTTAGACTAAGAATACATTGAGAAACTGATCTGTAATTATGATCATGATTAGGAAGTTTAATATTAGAATTATGGAGTCGGTGTGCATTAAGTTGAGGGTTTTGTCTTTAAGTGATAGCTTAACTGATGTGAAACACTAAGCATTGTCATTCTAAATTTGGGTTGAATAATGAATTGGGGTTTAATTATGATTTGTAACTAAATGATATTCTTTTAACTGACTGATTGATTTGAGTAAGATAAGAGTATGTTAACAACCTTATGAGCGGAGCAATTAATGTTTTATGATTGTTTTGATTGTATTGATTGTTGTTATGTTAATACACTCCTGACTATGGGATAGTGTTCACACCAGTTCAACGATACGAAATAATGGGGAAATGCGCCAGAGTTCGGATAAACCAATTTGTTGTGAAAGCCCCATAAGATTTGTAAAGCTATGCCTCCCCTGGACAGGCACTGTGAGCCTAAACACAGTGAGCCTGTGAGCTCTGTGAGTTAATTTCAAATGACTAGCTACAGTCTCAGTCTCAGAGAATTATAAAAGGTTGTCTGCCTGTTGTTTCCAAAAGATTGCTCATCTCTCATCTCAATTAGTTTATGAATTAATAAAGTATTGGCATACTCTGTAGTTGGTGTATAGATCACAAACTTTCATAGCCTACACCTCTTTCATCCCATGAAAGAGCTCTGTTTTTAGAAACTAGTCTCTGTCTGTATCTATCCCTTAATGTAAATATTCCCATTCGGTCTGTGCTACACACACTACAGCCCTAGTCTTGGCTCCCTTGTCAAGAAACACAACAAGCGTACAAACGTATGATAGATCAAAAGTTACCAATTAAAACATTGAACACTTTGTGTTAGTGACGCAAATCAGTAACAACAAAAGAAACATACCATCAATTACGAAACATAGCAGCATGAGCCTTGTCCATCCAAACAAATGGTTCATTGCTCTAAAGCTCGAGCTGTTCAGATGTGTGCAAGATGTGATCTTGTCCTTGTACAGAGGAGAGAATAGACTCAACCAGACCAGCAGCTCTCTGGGCTGTATTCATTACGCCGATTCTGTTACTTAAAATGTCAGCAAACGGAACAGGTAGGGACCTACCTGACATTGTCCAATAGACACTCTAGTTCTAGTTGCAACAGTTTGGATTACTGATTACACACCTAATATCATTACCAACCTGTCTCTCCCTCTGGAGGTAGAGAGAGGAGATTACAACTCCATCTACAGTGGTGTAGCTGTCAACCCTGTCAGTAATCACATCATCACCATCAACATCACAACACCCTGTGGAGACGGAGGCCTTGGAGAAGACGTATGTGTGAGAAATCATATAATCCATTATTGCCATCAGCTCTGAGCTCATTACACATATAATGCCCATCCTTCTTGAGAGACCGGTTAGTAGACTTGTTGTGTAGTGACGAACCAAAGTGTATGTTGTTAAAGCGCACCTTCTAGTGGAGAAAATAGAGAATTCCACTGTGAATGGTTTGCACTTTGAATGATCTTGTATGGTAGACTGTGTTCTATTATGTGAGGTATGAACACTGAGTGCACAAAACGTGAGGAATAACTGCTCTTTCCATGGCATAGACTGACCAGGTGAATCCAGGTGAAAGCTATAATACCTCATTGAGGTCACTGTTAATCCAATTCAATCAGTGTAGATGAAGGGGAGGATATATTTGAGTGTGTCAAGAACCAGCATGTTGCTAGGTTTTCACACTCAACAGTTTCACGGTGTGTATCAAGAATGGTCCACCCCCCAAAGGACATCCAGCCAACTTGACACAACTGTGGGAAGCACTGGAGTCCACATGGGCCAGCATCCCTGTGGAACTCTTTCGACACCTTGTAGAGTCCATAACTCGGCGAATTGAGGCTCTTCTGAGAGAAAACGTGGGTGCAATCTCAATATTAGGAAGGTGTTCCTAATGTTTTGTTAACTCAATGCATTCAGAAAGTATTCATACCAATTGATTTATTCCACATTTTACAGCCTAAATTCAAAATAGATTAAATACAGTGGGGCAAAAAAAGTATTTAGTCAGTCACCAATTGTGCAAGTTCTCCCACTTAAAAAGATGAGAGAGGCCTGTAATTTTCATCATAGGTACACTTAAACTATGACAGACAAAACGAGAAAAAAAATCCAGAAAATCACATTTTAGGATTTTTAATGAATTTATTTGCAAATTATGGTGGAAAATAAGTATTTGGTCACCTACAAACAAGCAAGATTTCTGGCTCTCACAGACCTGTAACTTCTTCTTTAAGAGGCTCCTCTGTCCTCCACTCGTTACCTGTATTAATGGCACCTGTTTGAACTTGTTATCAGTATAAAAGACACCTGTCCACAACCTCAAACAGTCACACTCCAAACTCCACTATGGCCAAGACCAAAGATCTGTCAAAGGACACCAGAAACAAAATTGTAGACCTGCACCAGGCTGGGAAGACTGAATCTGCAATAGGTAAGCAGCTTGGTTTGAAGAAATCAACAGTGGGAGCAATTATTTGGAAATGGAAGACATACAAGACCACTGATAATCTCCCTCGATCTGAGGCTCCATGCAAGATCTTACCCCGTGGGGTCAAAATGATCACAAGAACGGTGAGCAAAAATCCCAGAACCACACAGGGGGACCTAGTGAATGACCTGCAGAGAGCTGGGACCAAAGTAACAAAGCCTACCATCAGTAACACACTACGCCGCCAGGGACTCAAATCCTGCAGTGCCAGACGTGTCCCCTGCTTAAGCCAGTACATGTCCAGGCCTGTCTGAAGTTTGCTAGAGAGCATTTGCATGATCCAGAAGAAGATTGGGAGAATGTCATATGGTCAGATGAAACCAAAATATAACTTTTTGGTAAAAACTCAACTCATTGTGTTTGGAGGACAAAGAATGCTGAGTTGCATCCAAAGAACACCATACCTACTGTGATGCATGGGGGTGGAAACATCATGCTTTGGGGCTGTTTTTCTGCAAAGGGACCAGGACGACTGATCCGTGTAAAGGAAAGAATGAATGGGGCCATGTATTGTGAGATTTTGAGTGAAAACCTCCTTCCATCAGCAAGGGCATTGAAGATGAAATGTGGCTGGGTCTTTCAGCATGACAATGATCGCAAACACACCGCCCGGACATGAGTGGCTTCGTAAGAAGCATTTCAAGGTCCTGGAGTGGCCTAGCCAGTCTCCAGATCTCAACCCCATAGAAAATCTTTGGAGGGAGTTGAAAGTCCGTGTTGCCCAGCAACAGCCCCAAAACATCACTGCTCTAGAGGAGATCTAGGATTATCCAGGATTATCCGCTTCGATAACCGAGACACCAGACCAGCCTGGTGACAGAAAGACAAGCTAGCTGCAACCAGGTCAGTGTGGGACAAGTGGATGGACCGCCTTCCCCTGTTTTACAACCCTGGGCCCAGCGTTACTGTTGATGAGCAGTTTATGCCATTTAGGGGCCCCTTCAGGCAGTACATACCGTCTAATCCTGCAAAATATGGAATCAAGATCTGGGTTGCCTGTGATGCTGTTTCATCATATGCCTGGAAGCCAGATGGAGGAACCCCTGATAAACACCAACGGATGCGTGTTGACCTGGACATGACACAGGTACTCCGTGGCCACAACATCACATAGGATAACTTTTTTAATTCACACAAGCTGGGACAGTAGCTCCTCAAGAGGATCCTGATGATGGTAGGAACAGCACAAAAATACATGCCAGAGCTCTGACCTCAGCTGTTGAATACATAGAACAGGTCTATCAATCCCTCTAAGTTTCTGTTCACGGCCGACACGTACCTACTGTCCTACGTACCAAAGAAAGGCAAAAATGTGGTACTCATGAGTATGCTGCATAGGGATGGGAGAGTCTGTGGCCATGAACATAAAAAACATATTTTTTTTAAACATAAAAAAAAGAAATTATAATGGATTACAATGCCACAAAAGGAGGGGTGGACAATTTAGACAAGCTAGTGACTGGCTACAGTTGAAAAAGAAGAACCCTACGCTGGCCACTTGATATTCTTCAACATCTTGGGCATCTCGGCGGACAACTCGTTTGTCATCTGGATGGTGTTGAACCGAGATTGGAACAGAGTAAAGCTCCAGAGGAGACATCTCTTTCTCAAGCAGCTGGGCAAGGTATTGGTAAGACCTCAGACCAGAGGAGGCAACATATCCCAAATACCCCAGTTTCTGCAGCAATCATGAGGACCATTCAGGAGGAGGATGCTGGTGCCCCATCTGCCCGGCCCTCAGAACCAACAACTCCCAACAAATACCTGAAGTAAGTGTGAGTGATGTTGTTGCATGTGTGTGTGTCGGAATCTCCTACCTTGGCCTGCTGTAACTTTATAAGTGAGTGAGTGAGATGTTAGTAAAACTCCTGATCTCAGTGTTTTCATCATTCTAGATTGCAGTTGGTGGCAACAAGAAGAAGCGCTGTGATGCGTGTGGACCCAAGAAGGACAGGAAGACACAGTACACATGCATCAAGTGCAAGAAATACATTTGTAACACACACACAGTAAAACTCTCTCCCTCGTGGTGGATTGGCACCCCCCCTTGGGTTGTGCCGTGGCGGAGTTGTTTGTGGGCTATACTCGGCCTTGTCTCAGGATGGTAAGTTATTGGTTGAAGATATCCCTCTAGTGGTGTGGGGGCTGTGCTTTGGTAAAGTGGGTGGGGTTATATCCTTCCGGTTTGGCCCTGTCCAGGGTTTTCATCGGATGGGGTCACAGTGTCTCCTGACCCCTCCTGTCTCAGCCTCCAATATTTATGCTGCAGTAGTTTATGTGTCGGGGGGCTAGGGTCAGTTTGTTATATCTGGACTACTTCTCCTGTCTTATCCGGTGTCCTGTGTGAATTTAAGTATGCTCTCTCTAATTCTCTCTTTCTCTCTTTATTTCTCTCGGAGGAGGACCTGAGCCCTAGGACCATGCCTCAGGACTACCTGGCATGATGACTCCTTGCTGCCCTCAGTCCACCTGGCCGTGCTGCTGCTCCAGTTTCAACTGTTCTGCCTGTGATTATTATTATTTGACCATGCTGGTCATTTATGAACATTTGAACATCTTGGCCATGTTCTGTTATAATCTCCACCCGGCACAGCCAGAAGAGGACTGGCCACCCCTCATAGTCTGGTTCCTCTCTAGGTTTCTTCCTAGGTTTTGGCCTTTCTAGGGAGTTTTTCCAAGCCACCTTGCTTTTACACCTTCATTGCTTGCTGTGTGGTGTTTTAGGCTGGGTTTCTGTACAGCACTTTGAGATATCAGCTGATGTACGAAGGGCTATATAAAAACATTAGATTTGGTTTGTATAGACCAGACTTAATTTGTGTTCAATGGGGCTCGTTTATCATTTCAAAAAATTACCGAATGTAACATTTGTCCTTCCAATTTGTTCAGTTCAAAGCAATAAACATCAATAGTGATGAAAACCTTGTTTCATTTATATTTGTTAAAAAATCACATTTTATTTAAAAAAACGAACTGCGCATTTATTGATAAAAGTGATCTAGCAGATATTAACAATGTATGCTGTCTATATTGCTTGTAATTGATATAAGTCAACATCTAAGTATTAAGTATTTTTACGTAAATTGTTATGTCTGTATTGTTTTAAAAACCCAATAATGTTGTGGGTCCATCAGACCTGCGAATGTTGGGCCAGTAACCGAAAGGTTGCCCGATCGAATCCCCGAGCTGACAAGGTAAAAATCTGTCATTCGGCCCCTGAAAAGGGCAGTTAATGTCAGAGTCTATCTAGAGGATAGCGAAGGAGTCAGGCGCAGGACACAGGTAAGAGTAAAACCACTGTATTTACTCCATCCGAGAATGGAACAAAAATGATAAAACAAATATATAAAACAAATACAAAACAGGATACGAACTCCAACACACGAAAGACAATCACGCACAAAACAGAAAGGGAAACCAGAGGGTTAAATAAGGAACATAATCGTGAGATGGGAACCAGGTGTGTAAAACAGACAAAACAAAAGGAAAAATGAAACATGGATCGGTGGCAGCTAGAAAGCCGGTGACGTCGACCGCCGAACACCGCCCGAACAAGGAGAGAGAACAACTTCGGTGGAAGTCGTGACAGTTAACTCACTGTTCCCAGGCCGTCATTGTAAATAAGAATTTGTTCTTAACTGACTTTCCTAGTTAAAGGTAAAATAAAAAAAATAAAAAAACATGAACACACACAAAGGTAAAGGCTGGGCTGCAGCTGACAACACAGACATGTGCCTCAGGAATACATTTTGGGAGAGCAGCCAGATTGTGGGAGGGTTGGGGGCCTGTGTGGGGTAACCAGAGATCTGTGTGGGTGTGTTGTTTGGGACAACTCAGCCAGGTTAAACCTAGTAGATTGTACTTGGTAGGGGTGGGTGGGATAAACAAGCTGTGTAGGGGGTTGACATTTGTCTTGGCAAAGAGCTCATCAACTGCTTTAGCGTTTCAATGAATCATTTACCCTGGCCACAATCAGACATACAGTGCTGAATGTATCATCAACATCAAATTTGTATATAGCTGTACCGGTCTCTGACTCTCTCATTACCTTCATAAGTTAACCTGGTTGCTTTATCTCAAGTAAAACTACACTAATAAATGTATACAAATGAGCGAATGTCAACATACTTGGATTCAGTCAACCCCACAACACCCCCATATTGTCTGTATGTGTGTGTGTTAGAGAAGTGTACATGCACACTCACGCACGATCGCCATCTATGTCAGCGTGTGGTTATCGCTTATTTGTTCTCACTGAGGTCAGTAGCCTATATGGATCATTCTTCTTCTTATAGGGGAGATGTGATAAATCCCTCTGTCTCTGAACAGCTTCTCTCAAGCAAAAGATCTGACACCACAAACCATCCTCTCAGTCCCCTGCACCTAAATTTATCAGACACTGTTATCAAGAGGGACTTACTTTAAGTGCATTCAACTAAAGTGGGTAAGATAACCAGACGTCTAGTTAGGGTCTCTAAGCTAGACAGGATGTGGTGGGGCTGCAGAGAAACAGAGATGATAGATAATGGGGGCAGGGAGAAATACACCATCTCTGACTGATATCATCAACCACACGGCCAAGGTGACAAGCAGCAAAGTAGAGTAGGGTAGGGCTAATGCCAAATAAAGTTACGTTAATTTTGAGGACATGGTATGTGCTTTATTTGTCTCTTGCAGATGGCGGAGTCTTAGCAAAAATTAGGGACGGCTGCTGTGTGAAACTCCACTGTAAAAGTGTAAAGTCTCAAAACAGTATGGTTGTGTATTGATACCATGGAAAGTACTGCACCTAATCAAAAAGCAGATCAAATCAAACGTTGTTGGTCACATACACATACTTTGTGGATGTTATTGCTGGTGCAATACTGTAATACTAGGGCAGCAGATAACCTGGCAGTTTAGAGCACTGGGCCAGTAAACGAAAGGTACAATCTGTCGTTCTGCCCATGAGCAAGGAATCTAACCCTAATTGCTCCAGGGGTATTGGCCGATCCCTGGTCGAAACCCCACTCTCTGAGGGTGTCTCGGGGGGAGGAGGATATGCAACAAAACACAATTCCATTTCACACCTCACACTTGTACAGGTTACCAACTTGTACATACAGTGTGATATGACTAAAACTGATAGGAGAATTATGTTCTCGTGTTCATTAACCAATTCAATTGTAATTACTCAGTCTGCTGTATCAGGATTTGTAAGATACTGATAGAAATGAAAACAGACGGAGGCCCAGTCTCCCACAGTCAAATGTTTATTCACGGGAACGTTCTAAAGTCAAGAATACAAAACAATTCATTTTATATTGACTTATCACGCCCACACATACACACAAACATACGCACACACATACACACAAATATACGCACACACATACACACAAACATACGCACACACTGTCTGTCTCACTACCCAGCCGACAGAGATTAGTGACCTTGTCCTTGAGACGTACTCCCCGTTCTCTCCCAAATCTCTAGTCAGGTCGGCACCAAGCTCAGACAGTCTGTGTTTAAAATACCATAAAGACATATTGTTTTACCCTAATTCTGACTAGGACTACACATTTATTGATTATGATTTTATACATTCTAATCAATTCCATACAATCATGTTTCAGGGCGGAATATTCTAATCATTCAATTAACAGACAATTCTCACCTATCAAAAACTACCCCCTAATTATAACAATACACACAAATCCCCAACATACAAAATAATGGAATTAAGAAATATCAGAACAAGTAATGTCAGAGTCTGGAATATATATATATATATATATATATATATATATATATATATATATATATATATATATATAGTGGGGAGAACAAGTATTTGATACACTGCCAATATTGCAGGTTTTCCTACTTACAAAGCATGTAGAGGTCTGTCATTTTTATCATAGGTGCACTTCAACTGTGAGAGACGGAATCTAAAACAAAAATACAGAAAATCACATTGTATGATTTAAAAAAATTAATTTGCATTTTATTGCATGACATAAGTATTTGATACATCAGAAAATAACAACTTAATATTTGGTACTGAAACCTTTGTTTGCAATTACAGAGATCATACGTTTCCTGTAGTTCTTGACCAGGTTTGCACACACTGCAGGCGGGATTTTGGCCCACTCCTTCATACAGACCTTCTCCAGATCCTTCAGGTTTCGGGGCTGTCGCTGGGCAAAACCAACTTTCAGCTCCCTCCAAAGATTTTCTATTGGGTTCAGGTCTGGAGACTGGCTAGGCCACTCCAGGACCCTGAGATGCTTCTTACCGAGCCACTCCTTAGTTGCACTGGCTGTGTGTTTCGGGTTGTTGTCATGCTGGAAGACATCAACCATCTTCAATGCTATTACTGAGGGAAGGAGGATGTTGGCCAAGATCTCGCGGTACATGGCCCCATCAATCCTCCCCTCAATACGGTGCAGTCGTCCTGTCCCCTTTGCTGAAAAGCATCCCCAAAGAATGATGTTTCCACCTCCATGCTTCCCGGTTGGGATGGTGTTCTTGTGGTTGTACTCATCCTTCTTCTTCCTCCAAACATGGCGAGTGGAGTTTAGACCAAAAAGCTTTATTTTTCTCTCATCAGACCACATGACCTTCTCCCATTCCTCCTCTGGATCATCCAGATGGTCATTGGCAAACTTTAGATGGGCCTGGACATGCGCTGGCTTGAGCAGGGGGACCTTGCATGCACTACAGAATTTTAATCCATGACGGCATTGTGTGTCACTAATGGTTTTCTTTGAGACTGTGGTCCCAGCTCTCTTTAGGTCATTGACCAGGTCCTGCCGTGTAGTTCTGGGCTGATCCCTCACCTTCCTCATGATTATTGATGCCCCACGAGGTGAGATCTTGCATGAAGCCCCAGACCGAGGATGATTGACCGTCATCTTGAACTTCTTAAATTTTCTAATAATTGCGCCAACAGTTGTTGCCTTCTCACCAAGCTGCTTGCCTATTGTCCTGTAGCCCATCCCAGCCTTGTGCAGGTCTACAATTTTATCCCTGATGTCCTTACACAGCTCCCTGGTCTTGGCCATTGTGGAGAGGTTGGAGTCTGATTGAGTGTGATTGAGTGTGTGGACAGGTGTCTTTTATACAGATAACAAGTTCAAACAGGTGCAGTTAATACAGGTAATGACTGGAGAATAGGAGGGCTTCTTAAAGAAAAACTAACAGGTCTGTGAGAGCCGGAATTCTTACTGTTTGGTAGGTGATCAAATACTTATGTCATGCAATAAAATGCAAATTAATTACTTAAAAATCATACAATGTGATTATCTGGATTTTTGTTTTAGATTCGGTCTCTAACAGTAGAAGTGTACCTATGATAAAAGAAACAGACCTCTACATGCTTTGTAAGTAGAAAAACCTGCAAAATCGGCAGTGTATCAAATACTTGTTCTCCCCACTGTATATATATATATATATATATATATATATACGCGCTACAATTAAAAAGTTTGGGGTCACTTAGAAATGTCCTTGTTTTTGAAAGAAAATGAAATTTTTGGTCCATTAAAATAACATAAAATTTATCAGAAATACAGTGTAGACATTGTTAATGTTGTAAATGACTACTGTAGCTGGAAACGTCAGATTTGTTATGGAATATCTACATAGGCCAATTATCAGCAACCATCACTCCTGTGTTCCAGTGGCACGTTATGTTAGCTAATCCATGGCTTATTGATCATTAGAAAACCCGTTTGGAATTATGTTAGCACAGCTGAAAAGTTTTGTACTGATTAAAGAAGCAATAAAACTGGCCTGCTGTAGACTAGTTGAATATCAGGAGCATCAATATTTGTGGGTTCGATTACATGCTCAAAATGGCCAGAAAGAAAGACATGTCTTCTGAAACTCATCAAGCTATTCTTGTTCTGAGAAATGAAGGCTATTCCATGCGAGAAATTGCCAAGAAATTGCCTCTTCACTGTTGATGTTGAGACTGGTGTTTTACAGGTTTAATGAAGCTGCCATTTGAGGACTTGTGAGGCGTCTGTTTCTTAAACTAGACACTCTGACGAGTTTCAGTAGAAATTCCTTTGTTTCTGGCCATTTTGAGCCTGTAATCGAACCCACAAATGTTGATGCTCCAGATACTCAACTAGTCTAAAGAAGAAGAATAAGTCTGCCTTGAATTCTAAATAAATCACTGACAGTGTCATTGGCAAAACACACCCACATCATCACGCCTCCTCCTCCATGCTTCACGGTGGGAACCACACGTGTGGAGATCATCTGTTCACCTGCTCTGTGTCTCACAAAGACACGGCGGTTGGAACCAAAAATCTACAATTAGGACTCATCAGACCAATGGACAGATTTCCACCGGTCTAATGTCCTTTGCACGTCTTTCTTGGGCCAAGCAGGTCTCTTCTTCTTATTTCTGTTCTTTAATAGTGGTTTCTTTGCAGTAATTCGACCATGAAGGCCTGATCCATGCAGTCGCCTCTGAACAGTTGATGTTGAGAGGGAACTGTTACTTGAACTCTGTGAAGCAGTTATTTGGTCTGCAATTTCTGAGGCTGGTAACTTTAATGAACTTATCCTCTGCAGCAGAGGTAACTCTGGGTCTTCCTTTCCTGTGGTGTTCCTCATTAGAGACAGTTTCATCACAGCGCTTGATGATTTTTGCCCTTGAAGAAACTTGAAATGTTCTGCATTGATTGACCTTCATGTCGTAAAGTAATGATGGACTGTCGTTTCTCCTTACTTATTTGAGCTGTTCTTGCCATAATATGGACTTGGTCTATTACCGAATAGGACGTTCTTCTGTATACCCCCCTACCTTGTCACAACACAACTGATTGGCTCAAACATATTAAGATGGAAATACATTATTTTAACAAGGCACACCTGTTAATTGAAATGCATTGCAGGTGACTACCTCATGGAGATGAGAGAATTCCAAGAGTGTGCAAACCTGTCATCAAGGCAAAGGGTGGCTACTTTGAAGAATCTAAAATCTATATGTTGATTTGTTTAACACTTTTTTGGTTACTACATTATTCCTTATGTGTTATTTCATACGTTTGATGTCTTCACTATTATTCTACAATGTAGAAAATAGTAAAAATAAAGAAAAACCCTTGAATGAGTAGGTTTGTCCAAACTTTTGACTGGTACTGTATGTCAATTATTTTTATAAAAAATATATATTTTTTCCTTTATACCTTTCTCAGACATTACCTCTCTCAGCTGTCCCAAAGTCTTTTCCTCTTGGCCATTCGGCACAGTAATATGACACCTCCTCGCCAACAAAGCTAAAGCTTTGCTTCTCCTCTGGGCCTTTCAGCCCAAAATTTCCCACAGGATGAAGCTAACCCTCTATGTGCACTTGGCGCGGAAAGCCTTGACAAAATTGTCAAAAATGTCCACAACTTTGACCACGTTCAAGGGAAGCCAAATGACACTGAGACGTTCTTAGCAGACATAGAGGATGCCTTGGATGGTTACCCAAATGCTACGGGTCCTGACAGGCTTTACCTGTTGAAGTGAAAGTCGAATAGACACGTGACAAGGTTCATCCATCTTCAACAGCAACACGTGCAAAACGACTACGCAAAATTTGACACGGCTTTAAAAATAGAATTCAGTGGTTCTACGACTCCCAAACACGACAGCTCGCTGGGCTAACACTGTCAAACAAGCTCGGAATGAACACCCACAAGCATACTATCATAGTTTTCATTCAGCTTACTTTGGCTTACTCACTGAAACAGGAATGGAAGAGCTATTACTATTTTGTCAAGCATGCATCCCAACTTCATTAACTACTTGGGCCCTACAGCCCACGTTGGCTTGCAAATCCCAGTACTCAGAGAACAAGCAAGCACAGCTTTTGAGGCATCAAAAGTAAGCTGCGCTAAGAGCCCTGACATATCAGTTTTCAATATTGAACATGAGCACTCGATCCAGTTAGATGGTGCATTATCAGGTATAGGAGTGTTGAGAGATGACGCACAACAATGGTATCTACCACGAAACTACAATACCAATAACCACTGTGGTCCAAATAATTACAAAGAACGTTGCCACCAAAACAATTACCCAACCCACACAAGGTGTCAGGGCACAAGGGTAACAAACAAAGGTTTCAGTGACGATCAAAACGTAGACCGATGCTCTCTAGAAGTTCTGCTGAGAGAATGACAAAATCGCCCAAAATTAGACAAAGAGGATAAAGATAAGTCGCCATGACTTCGGATTTGCAGAAGAACAGGTCCACCGATATTAACACCATTAGCGAGGATGTAAACAATCAAATGACCCCGGCTCTCACTCGAACATCTACAGTGCCTTGCGAAAGTATTCGGCCCCCTTGAACTTTGCGACCTTTTGCCACATTTCAGGCTTCAAACATAAAGATATAAAACTGTATTTTTTTGTGAAGAATCAACAACAAGTGGGACACAATCATGAAGTGGAACGACATTTATTGGATATTTCAAACTTTTTTAACAAATCAAAAACTGAAAAATTGGGCGTGCAAAATTAGAGATCTGAGTTTTGGCGGGAGACAAAGCACATTCCTTTGTGAATTTGTAGAGGGAGACCCCGGATCTCCTCTCCTGTAATTTACAACAGGGCGTGAGGTGTCAACCCCCCCACCAACTCCCACCTCCCCCTCTCTGTGGCTGAGAGAGGGTCTGGTTGAAATCATCTGTTTCCAAGCTAATCTGACCTATTTGGATCCTCACAGAACAGTCATCACAGTAGTTTCGTAAATAGTGGAGAACATAAGACTCTCTAGAGGGAGGATAAAGGCAGGACAAAACTACATGAAAACATTCATCCACAAGCTTAAACATGCCCATGAGATCAGCAGGTTTGGAGAGTCGGTTACAATCATTTTGAAAATAAGTGGTAAAAGTGTTTCAGGAAGTGGATGTGGTGCCATGATTTAACTCATTTGCTTGTTTACATGCTACTAATCCCGGTTTTCAGACAAATGTTCTGACGTAAATAACAACAATAATATTACATTTTTATCAATCACATTTCTTGCAAAGTAAGGTACAGCACTATGAAAAATACACATTTAAAATGACGGTAAAGACATACACACAGCATGTAACATTGACACAGTGGTATGGTTGCCTACCTATAGCATCATGACGACTTGAAACATGTAGGACCAATGCTGTTATTGTCCCCTCACCGGTGACCAATCCGGCATGGCTAAGTCTACCAGGGGCCCAAGCCCCCTCCGGCGTAGCTCTCAGGGTCATTGAGACACACAAGCCTCTAAACCACGCCAAGGTCACAGCTTTGAGAGAGGAGTGATTGAATCCAGTCCTGTCTGAACAGAAGGTAAGATTCTGACATCTGAGTACAAAACAGACTCTTCTGGTAAACAGACTCCTCCGGTGCCAGATACCAGTGTATCCCCAACCTGTAAAGCCAGCACATAAACAAATAGAAACAGAAGCCTGTAATTCAATAAGATCCACCCATTTGCAAACTGTGCTTGTTCTTGTGTATTCTGTATTTTCAGAAGCCAACAACAAGTGACCAATTCCATCCTAAATGTGTATGTGTGTGTGTGTGTTCACCGATACAGAAAACAAAGTAGCATTATATGCATGCACATATATACACAGTGCATGCACACATCCATACACATAGACCTTACCGATCTCTGAAATTTCACTTCAGTATAATGTTGGGCTTCTTCTCTTTGCTTGCAGGCTGCATTGAAATAAAGGGAAAAGGCATAATGTTACATGATTACCTACAGTGTATGTTCTGTGTTTGTTGCCTTCAGGGTGCTCTGTATGATGTCAACTGTAACACAGATTGTACTTACCTCCACATTTTCTTATTTTAACTGCCCAGTAAGTACCAACACTTATTATCCCAACTGCTAACAATGTAACCAGTGTGATTGGGACAGGATTGGGACCAGAGTCTGTCAGGAGTAAAATGCAGCTGTTCAAACCCATGCCATGTGCTTTAGTCAATACTAATGAATGACATTGAGGTATTATAAGGTAGGCTACACGGCTCATAGGAAAATAAATACAGAAATCAGCTTGCTGTAATACAAAAGTAAATACATGTTGATTAAATACATGTTGAGGGATTTTGTAAAAACTGCCTTCAGGTTTTACTGTTAAAACTAAAATAGGTTATATTTCCCCTTACTGTCCTACAATATAAGATGTTAGTGAGGAAACAAAGAGCAGACACTGTATGGGAGCCTGCTCTGTCCAATGAAATCCCTGCTGAGGTCGTTATAAACAGAGCCTGTTATTTAGTGGTCTGATCAGTCCCTCACTGATCCACAAAATGGAAAAACAATGCTATATGCAGTGTTGACATACCTTTGAGGGCAGAGCGTGAGGACAATTGAGGGCAGAGCGTTTCAATGTTGAGCGGAGTTGGTTTTGAGTCAGCAGGGTTGGAAGCCTCACAGCTGTAGGTGTCAACATTTCTTTTGTTTAACTCCAGAGGGAGAGGTTGGCTAGAAGATCAGGGCTGCTGGTCTGGTTGAGAATCTCCCCTCCTCTGTACCAGGACAAGATCACCTCTCTCCCGTTCTTCACAGTGCACACCAAGGAACAGCTCACTTTTTCAAACGGACTGTCCACTGAGGGACTGATGTGAGGAGCAGACACTGAGGCTGGAATAGCAGAATGATTAAGCAGTGACTCAATGACAAACAGAGATTTAAACTAATGTGTTTACAGTAAAAACTAAGATGTCATAAATGAGACCTAAACATATATGAAGAAGTGGGCTATTTCTTTTTCAAACACGTGGCAGACGCAGGCGGCAGACTCACAGTAAAGTTTACAGTGTAAATGTTGTGAATTTCCTGGGATTTCTGAGATCAGCCATGGTACATGTTATAGTTTAAAAACAAGTAACTAAATACAAAAGGTATTTCTTTTAATCTTCATTGAAACAACTCTGGGTAACAGACTAAATGGGAGAATGGAAAAAAGGGAAGTAAAACAAGAAGCCAGACACGCACCATAGACAGTTAGATTTGTAATCTTAGATGAACTCTGTGTATTGATGATAAGTATTTTATAAAGTCCAGAGTCGCTGATGGTGAGGTTTCTGATGGTGAGAGATCCAGTCTGAGTATCCAGCTTCAGTCTGTCTTTGAACCTCCTACTGTAGTCAGTTGTAATCACACCAGCATTCAGCATAGCCATGTTAGCAGATGAATCTGAACGACTCAATAGGAAAGACCATGCTATAAAAGTGCCGCTAGATAGTTCAGTAAGTCCAGTCGGTAAAGTTACTTTCATTCCCTCTTTTCCCGACACATTTACAGCATCAATCAGATCTGAAAGGAAGAAAGAAAACATTGGCTAAGGGCAGTAGCTACATCAATACAATACATTAACAGGACTAAATCCTGTAGGCCATCCCAGATCCAAGCCAAACACATGATAGACTGCATGCAGTGACCTACGTACATTTTTTGTTTACTTGTCTTTGTATAATAATCATTATTTTTGAATCCATTGAGTTGTAGTTATGGCTACTAGGTGTAGCCTAGTTCACATTTCTAACAGGTGAACACTAAATAAGACGTTTTGACCTTTATTTAACCCAGAGTTGCCAACTCCCACGCATTGGCCTTGAGACACGCATTTCACCCTCTTCTTACACATTCACGGCCTCATGCACACACACCTCATGCACACACACCTCATGCACACACACTTCATGCACACACACCTCATGCACACACACCTCATGCATGGGCTGCCAACCTTTAAAAAAAGCTTTGAGTGATGTTTGCTATGTGCATTTCATTGCCCCTGGTACAATCCCTAGACGGGGGACTCTGGGTCCCCCCCAGGGAGATATTACTGTTTGAAAGCAAATTTACTGTAATCCTACGTATTTTGACATGGCTTAGGCCTATGATCAGGGTGGAATATTAGGTATATTCAGGATGCTTTTAACGTTAAATCAAAATTCGACAACTTTGTTACTTTGAGATTTTTTTTTTGGGGGGGGGGGTGAAATGTAAAGTTTGCTAATATTTGTTAGGTGGGATTGACATTTTATTCAGACAGTACTGAAATGAGATGGGGAGAGAGGCAAATGGGAGAAACAGTGGGAAGGTTGGATGCAGGCATTGATCTCTGTTCTCAGGTGGAAAGTTATGTGAGATACATGCTGAGGAGTGTTACCACTACACCAAGGCTCTGCACAGGAAATGTTATTGGTTAATGGCAGTGGGTAACCAAATAATAGATTGCAGTCTGCTTGTCCATAGACTGCTTTCAAGGTTAGGACACAAACATTGTATATTTTGTCATTTGGGTGAACTATTTCAAATGGGGCTGGAAGAAAATCCTGCTTGCTCTCCAGGAGCACCCCTCTCCCCCGATGAGTTTACCAAGTGCTTTGGTGTTTGAAAATGTTCTTGTTATAAAAATGTATTTCACAAAATCACCCAACCGTCAAGAAAAATCTAATGAATATCAATATTAATGTGGTTTATGTTTACTAGTTGAAGATCCTTGACATCATCTTACTCTACACAGACAAAATATAATGTGTATATGAGTTGTGTCCCCCTACCATCTCTGCCTAATAATCTCTGCACAATACTAAAATGTTAAAATTATATTTAATTCCTGGAGCATTTAATAGCCTCATACAAGTGTCACGTTCTGACCTTAGTTCCTTTGTTTTGTCTTTGTTTTAGTATGGTCAGGGCGTGAGTTGGGGTGGGCAGTCTATGTTTGTTTTTCTATGTTGGTTTCTGTGTTCAGGACTGTTCGTTTGTCGTGTATTGTTTTTGTTCCAGTATTCATTCTTGATTAAGTTACAATGAATACTTACCACGCTGCGCATTGGTCCTCCGATCCTTCTCGCTACTCCTCCTCAGAAGAGGAGGACGAGATCCGTTACAGAAACACCCACCAACCAAGGACCAAGCAGCGTGGTATCGGACAGCAGCGATCTCCGGACTCCTGGACATGGGAGGAGATACTTGACGGCAAGGGACCCTGGGCACAAGCCGGGGAATATCGCCTCCCCAAGGCAGAGCTGGAGGCAGCGAAAGCTGAGCGGCGGCGATATGAGGAGGCAGCACTGCAGCGCGACAGGCACGAGAGGCAGCCCCCCAAAACAAGCACGGGTGCTTGTGCTTATCGGAAGAAGCGCAGTACTGGTCAGGAACCGTATTATCCGGTCAAACGCACGGTGTCGCCAGTACGCGCTCATAGCCCGGTGGGCTATAGGCCAGCCCCCCGCAAGTGCTTTGCGAGAGTAGGCATCCAGCCAGGGCGTGCACTCGGGAGGGTCCAGGCTAAAGTGGGCATCCAGCCTGGAGGAGTGGTGCCAAGGCTGCGCACCAGAGCTCCAGTGCTCCCCCACAGCCCGGTCCATCCGGTGCCTCCTCCATGCACCAGGCCTCCTGTTGGTCTCCCCAGCCTGGTGTGCCCTGTGGCAGCCCCACGCACAAGGCTGTCTCTCTGTCTTCTCCCTACAGGTGCTCCCGCCTGTCCAGCGCTGCCAGAGCCTTCCTCATGCCCAGCGCTGCCGGATGCTCCCGCCTGTCCGACGCTGCCGGAGTCTCCCGTCCATTCGGGACGCGTGGCTTGGGTCCCCAGTCCGAGATCGGCGGCAAGGGTTTTTAAGAGGCCACGGAGGCGGATAAAGAGGCGGAGAAAAACTATGGTGAAGTGGGGTCCACGTCCCGCGCCAGAGCAGCCACCGCGGACAGACGCCAACCCAGACCCTCCCCTATAGGTTCAGGTTTTGCACCTTTGGGGGGGGGGGGGGGGGGGACTGTCACGTTCTGACCTTAGTTCCTTTGTTTTAGTATGGTCAGGGCGTGAGTTGGGGTGTGCAGTCTATGTTGGTTTCTGTGTTCGGCCTAGTATGGATCTCAATCCGAGGCAGGTGTCGTTAATTGTCTCTGACTGTGTTTCGTGGGTGTTTATTTTCTGTTCTGTGTTTTGTTGCACCGTTCAGGACTGTTCATTTGTCGTGTATTGTTTTCGATTTCAGTATTCATTCTTTATTAAATTACAATGAATACTTACCCCGCTGCACCTTGGTCCTTTCTTTCTCCCAACGACAACCGTTACAACAAGTAGGAATATCAGATTTCGAAGAAGTGATTACACTGACAAAATTGTGAAGAAGTGGAATAATTAAATAAGTGTAGGGAATCACAGTAGTGTTCTTGCTGACAAGCACAGTAATTAGCCTATATTTTAGCCCATTGGTAAGAATGAGAATTGTTCCACTGATCAGAGTGAAAGTAAATAAATAATAAAATCTCTTGAAGACTAGATTACATATATCTGCCCCTACACCCTATCCAAATTATTTGTCTAGTTATTGTCCCCTCTCTAGAATAAAACGTACACTTTTGGGTTCACAATCTTTTTGAAAAAAATATTTTCATAGTTACAAATCAGGTCACCCTACCAAACGTCCCTGCTAAAACGTATTGTAGTGTAGGTCTGTCTGTCTGCTGCATTTTCGTTGTCACAGCCTAAATGCCAATCACTAAAAGAGTGGACTAATGCAAGTGTGGATTAAATTGACTTTAGTACGTACTGTCTGTAGTGTCTTAGCTATTATTACTAATGGATATATAATAAGAAAGACTCTGAATACAATGAAGTGGAGTTTCACATTTACCAAAGCTAGTTTGTACAAGAATAACATAGAGCAACACTGCACATGACCAAGGACGCATCACGATCTGAACCTCTGTCATCATCATGTCGTGCCACAGCACTGTGAACCTCCACACATTGAAGCATATGATTAGTCTAGTTATCTGAGGGATCAATGGGATTGGATGGAAAAAGAAACGCCCCTCAAGAATAGAGTGGAGCTGAATGGAGAGAGAACCATCTCTGCTGAGTTTATACAACTCTAAAAAAGAGTAGCATGATACCACTGTTTTATATATGTTGTGAACAAAATGAGGTGGTTGTTTCTCCAGTCCGTATTGCAGAATGCAGCATTTTGACAGCATGTACAGAAGTTGATTTAATCCACACTAGTCCCCTCCTTTGGTGATTGTCCTTTAGGCTGTGACATCGAAAAGGCAGCAGACAGACCTACCTACAGTGTAAGTTTTAGTATAGGGTGGGGACAATACATAGAACAATAATTTGTTTAGGGTGTAGGGACAGATTTATGTCATCTTGTCTTCAAGAGATTTGATTGTTTATTTACTTTATTCACTTTCACAATTCTCGTTCTTAACAATGGGCTAAAATGTTGGGTAATTACTGTGCTTGACTTGTCAGCAAGAAAACGACTGTTATTCCCTACAGTTATTAGATTATTTCACTTCCTCCCAACTTTCCCACTGTAATCACATGTTTGAAATCTGATATACCTGCTTTTTTCTTTGAAAACAAATGATATAAGGATATGTATTTTTGCAGCCATTCATGGACAGTCTTGTATAAGTCGTACATATAAGAAGAGGGTGAAAATCAACAAAGACCTCTCTCTCACAATCATCTCCGCTGCGCACAATGACAAGGGCCCATATGAGTGTGTCTGTCATAATCGGACTGTAGCAGATGTAAAGCTAGATGTTCTGGGTAAGTTGAACAGACATGACGAAACTTTCCATTTTTGAATATTGACTGGGGACAAGAACTATGGCTACTTTACTCAGGGACAAAACACTATATCCACTGTTTATTTTCATTAGAAATGATTGGTTATGGGTGCCTTCATGTGTCTGTGAAATATTACTGTTCTCAGAAATTGACATTATTTTTGGGGGTTGCAAACTGCTATATATAAATATTTATTAAACTGGAAAACATTTTTTGTATCCTGTATATTTGACAGTGTTATGTGATTGGTTTCTTAGGTATCTCTTTATGTAGTGTTGTGGTGTCTCTCTTGCTGTGATGTGTGTTAGTTCCTATTTCTTTTATATATATTTTTTAATTCCAGCCTCCATCCCCGTCCTCGCCGGAGGGCTTTTGCCTTTTTCGTAGGCCATCATTGTAAATAAGAATTTGTTCTGACTTGCCTAGTTAAATAAAGGTTCAAGAAAAAATATGTAATAAAGAAAAGGAATGGCTATTAAATGCTCCAAGGAATCAATATAACTTTGAACATTTTAGTATTCTGCACATGCTATGCAGAGATGGTACGGGGACTTATATACACATCATATTTTGTCTATGTAGAGTAAGAGGATGTCAAGGATCTTCAACTAGGAAACATAAACCACCTGAATATTGATATTCATTCGAAGCTTCTTGAAAGTTGGGTGATTTTGAGAAATGTATTGTTATACCAAGAACATTTTCAAACACCCAGCACTTTTGTGTCATTACCTTGAAAGCAGTCTATGTATAAGGAGACTGCAATCTATGATATGGTTCCTCACTGCCATCAACCATGAATATTAAAAATGTACTTCACATTTCACCCCCCCCCAAAAAATGTCATAGTAGCAACCTTGTCGGATTTTGTGTTAATTTCATGTACATTTTGTGTTTTTTTTGTGTTTCTTTTTACCCTGGTCATACGCCTAAGTCATGTCAAAATACATAGAATTGCAGGAAATTAGCTTTAAAACAGTACAATTTTCGTCTATGCCAGGGAGCAATGAAATTCACATAGCAAATCTCACTCCAAACATTCTTCAAAAGTTGGCAGCCCTGATTTAACAAGTAAGTCATCGAGAACACATTTTCTCTTTTAAAACAACGACATGACCAAAAAGCGATAGTGAAATTATATAACAGCATTTTTTTCTGCACCATCTGCCACAACACTTTAGTAATAATATAGCACATTCAAATCAATTACACGAGAGTCATGTAACATGATAGTAGCCTACTTTTGTAATTGACTCTCAGTTTGACAAGGCAGACTTACCACTTTCGAGAAAGAGTAATATCCAGAGAATGGATCTGATTATTTTCCATTTCAATAGGGTACTCAGATTAAGTGTAATTCCAAAATCCATTTTCACCAGCACTCTAAAGTCTCCCACCCATTATTCCGCATGTCTGTCTGTGTCTTTCTGTCTCTCTGTCGCTCTCTCTCTCACTCACTCTCACTCTCTCACTCTCTCACACGCATTGTGTGCCCAGTCTCTTTATTCCTCTTAATCTCTTTCACACATTGTGTGTGCTGTCTCTCTCTCTCTATCAGGAAAACATGTTAGAGAAAGTGGGGAGTGTCTTTTGTATTTTTTTGTCAATTAAAATAAATTCAAAGGGCTTTATCGGCATGAGAAACATACATATGTTTACATTGCCAAGGCAAGTGAAATAGATGATAATCAAAAGTGATATAAACACTAACAAGTAAACAGTAAACATTACACTCACAAAAGTTACAAAGGAATAGAGACATTTAAAATGTCACAATATTGCTATACACAATGTTGTAACGTTGTGCAAATAGTTAAAGTACAAACATAAATATGGGTTGTATTTACAATGCTGTTGGTTCTTCACAATCTTGCTGCTATCAAATAAAATAAAATTGTATTAGTCACAAGCGCCGAATATAACAGGTGTAGGTAGATCTTACAGTGAAATGCTTGCTCACGAGCCCTTAACCAACAGTGCAGTTTAAAAATATGGCTAAGAATAACAGATAAAAGTAAAAAGTAATTAAAGAGCAGCAGTAAGAATTAATATATGCAGGGGGGTGCCGGTACAGAGTCAATGTGCGGGGGCACCGGTTAGTTGAGGTAGTATGTACATGTAGGAAGAGTTGTTAAAGTGACTATGCATAGACGACAACAGAGAGTGGCAGTGGTGTGGAGGAGGTGGGGTAATGAAAATTGTATGGGTAGCAATTTGACTAGACGTTCAGGAGTCTTATGGCTTGGGGGTAGAAGGTGTATAGAAGCCTCTTGGACCTAGACTTGGTTGCTCTGGTACCGCTTGCCATGCGGTAGCAGAGAGAACAGTCTATGACAAGGTTGGCTGGAGTCTTTGACCATTTTTAGGGCCTTCCTCTGACACCACCTGGTTTACAAGTCCTGGATGTCAGGAAGCTTGGCCCCAGTGATGTACTCGGCCGTTTGCACTACCCTCTGTAGTGCTTTGCGGTCGGAGGCCTAGCAGCTGACATACAAGGCAGTGACGCAACCAGTCAGGATGGTCTCGATGATGCAGCTGTAGAACATTTTGAGGATCTGAGGACCCATGACCAATCTTTTCAGTTTCCTGAGGGGGAATAGGTTTAATCACTTCACAACTGTCTTGGTGTACTTGGACCATGTTAGCTTGTTGGTGATGTGGACACCAAGGAACTTGAAGCTCTCAACCTACTCCACGGCAGCCCCATCGATGAGAATGGGTGTGTGCTCGGTCCTCTTTTTCCTGTAGTCCACAATCATCCCCTTTGTCTTGATCATGTTGAGGGAGAGGGTGTTTTCCTGGCACCAAACAGCCTGGTCTCTGACTTCCTCCCTGTAGGCTGTCTCGTTGTTTTCGGTGATCAGGCCTACGACTGTTGTGTCATCTGCAAATTTAATGATGGTGCTGGAGTCGTGCCTGGCCATGCAGTCATGAGTGAACAGGGAGTACAGGAGGGGGCTGAGCACGCACCCCTGAGTTGCCCTGTGTTGAGGATCAGCATGGCGGATGTGTTGTTACCTACCCTTACCACCTGGGGGCGGCCCATCAGGAAGTCCAGGATCCAGTTGCAGAGGGAAGTGTTTAGTCCCAGGGTCCTTAGCTTATTGTTGAGCTTTGAGGGCACTATGGTGTTGAATGCTGAGCTGTAGTCAATGAATAGCATTCTCACATATGTGTTCCTTTTGTCCAGGTGGGAAAGGTCAGTGTGGAATGCAATATAGATTGCATCATCTGTGGATCTGTTAGGCGGTTTGCAAATTGGAGTGAGTCTAGGATTTCTGGGATAATGGTGTTGATGTGAGCCATAACTAGCCTATCAAAGCACTTCATGGCAACAGAAGTGAGTGCTACGGGTCAGTAGTCATTTAGGCAGGTTACGTTAGTGTTCTTTGGCACAGGCACCATGGTGGTCTGCTTAAAACATGTTGGTATAACAGACTCTGACAGGGGTTTAAAATGTCAGTGAAGATACTTGCTAGTTGGTCAGTGCATGCTCTGAGTACACGTCCTGATAATCCGTCTGGACTTGCGGCCTTGTGAATGTTGACCTGTCTAAAGGTCTAACTCACATGGGCTGTGGAGAGTATGATCACACTGTCCTCCGGTACAGCTGGTGCTCTCATGCATGTTTCAGTGTTATTTTCCTCGAAGCGAGCATAGAAGTGGCTTAGCTCGTCTGGTAGGCTCTTGTCACTGGGCAGCTCTTGGCTGTGTAGTCTGTAATGGTTTGCAAGCCCTGGCACCTCCGACGAGCGTCAGAGCCGGTGTCATACGACTTGATCTCAGTGCAGATGCTGCCTGTAATCCATGGTTTCTGGTAGGGGTATGCATGTACGGTCACTGTTGCAACGAAGTCATCGATGCACTTATTTAGCCAATGACAGATGTGGAGTACTCCTCAATGCCATTGGGAGGAATCCCAGAACATATTCCAGTCTGTGCTAGCAAAACAGTCCTGTAGTTTAGCATCTGCTTCATCTGACCACCTTTTTATTGATCTAGTCATCGGTGCTTCCTGCATACATTTTTGCTTGTAAGCAGAAATCATGAGGATGGAATTATGGTCAGATTTTCCAAATGGAGGGTAAGGGAGAGCTTTGTATGCATCTCTGTGTGTGGAGTATAGGTGGTCCAGAGTTCTTTTCCCTTTGGATGCACATTTAACATGCTGATAGAAATTTGGTAAAACTGATTTAAGGTTCCCCGCATTAAAATCCCCAGCTACTAGGAGCGCAGCCTCTGGCTGAGCGTTTTCTTGTTTGCTTATGGCGGAATTATAGCTCATTCAATGCTATCTTAGTGCCAACCTCTGACTGAGGTGGTATATAAACAGCTACGAAGAATACAGATGAGAACTCTCGGTAGGTAGTGTGGTCTACAGCTTATCATGATATATTCAACCTCAGGTGAGCAATAGCTTGAGACTTCCATAGATATAGTACACCAGCTGTTGTTTACAAAAAATACATAGCCCGCCGCCTCTTATCTTTCCAGACACTGCTGTTCTATCCTGCCGGTACATCGTATAACCAGCCAGCTGTATGTTGATATTGTCATCGTTTGATATTGTCGTCGTTTCTCCGACTCCTCTTCATGCAGATCACAGGGGTTGGGGTCTGTTCCCGAGGGAGCCGTGTATATCCTCTGCTTTGGGCTAGTCAGAGTCGGGAAAGAAGAAAAATGATTCTGCCAGTCCTTGGTGAGTAATCGCAGTCCTGATGTCTAGAAGTTATTTTCGGTCATAAGAGATGGTAGCGGCAACATTATGTACAACATTTGTTTAAAAAAATAAGTTAGAAACAACGAAGATAAATTAACAAAAAAACACAATCGGTTGGGGGAACAAAATGTCTGCCTTCTTCTCCGGTGCCATTGTACATGGCACACTGTGGTATTTCACCCAATAGACATGGGAGTTTATCAAAATTGGATTTGTTTTGAAGTCTTTGTGGGTCTGTATATGTTCATAATTCAATAGCTTGGGTAGCCTAGTAGGCTAGTGGTTAGAGCGTTGGACTAGTAACCAGAAGGTTGCAAGTTCAAACCCCCGAGCTGACAAGGTACAAATCTGTCGTTCTACCCCTGGACAGGCAGTTAACCCTGCTTGCCATGGGTTAACTGTCATTGAAAATAAGAATTTGTTCTTTAACTGACTTGCCTAGTTAAATAAAGGTAAAATAAATACTAGTCTCTCTATAAGATCTTTCAGAGTTGCTAAAGAGTAGCTCACGTTATACAATGGCTCCCTCTAGTGTCTGATACAGTTGAGGAGGACAGACTACTAAAAGCACATTGAAGACATGTCACAGAAGACATGTAGGAGATTTCCCTAGGTATAGAGAGTTTGCTTCTGTAAAAGGGAAGATACAGTATAGAGTGCGGGAGAGAGAGCATAAATGTACAGAAATCAAATTGTGGATATTCAAAGCACATCAAGTATATTAATGCTATAGATTGTGGTTATGTTGTTGCAGACAGTGCTCCTCAATGTTGAGATTGATTGTCGGGTTACTGACAGGTTTGGCAACTGTAGGTATCATTATCCTCTTCCTTTTTCTCCAGAGGGTAGAGACAAATTGGTGTGTTTGTGACTATTTGTGTTGTCTTCCCTCTCCTCTGTACCAGGCCAGGGTAACGTCTTTTCAGTTCTCCACAGAACACACCACTGAACAGCTTTCAATACTGATGGACTAACAGCTGACCTGGGCTCCTAATGTAGGGAGCTGGGACTCCAACTGCAAAACAAGAGGAGAAAGAGACATATACAGTGCCTTCAGAAAGTATTAACACCCCTTGATGTCTTCCACATTTTGTTGTGTTACGGTCTGAATATAAAATGGGTTACATTTTTTGATTTTGTGTCACTAGCCTACACACAATAACCCAATGTCAAAATGGAATTATGTTTTTAGAAATGTTTACAAATTAATCGAAATGAAAAGCTGAAATGTCTTGAGTATTGAGTGTTGAGGGTCAGCGAAGTGGAGATGTTGTTTCATACCTTCACCACCTGAGGGCGTCCCGTCAGGAAGTCCAGGACCCAATTGCACAGGGTGGCGTTGAGACTGAGGGCCTCCAGCTTAATGATGAGCTTGGAGGGTACTATGGTGTTGAATGCTGAGCTGTGGTCAATGAACAGCATTCTTACATAGATATTCCTCTTGTCCAGATGGGATAGGGCAGTGTGCAGTGTGATGGCGATTGCATCGTCTGTGGACCTGTTGGGGCGGTATGCAAACTGAGGTGAGTCTAGGGTGGCAGGTAAGGTGGAGGTGATATGATCCTTGACTAGTCTCTCAAAGCACTTCATGATAACAGAAGTGAGTAATATGGGGCGGTAGTCATTTAGTTCAGTTACCTTTGCCTTCTTGGATACAGGAACAATGGTGGCCATCTTGAAGCATGTGGGGACAGCAGACTGGCATGGAGAGCAATTGCATATGTCCGTAAACACACCAGCCAGCTGGTCTGCACATGCTCTGAGGACACTGCTGTCTGGGCCAGCAGCCCTGCGAGGGTTAACACGTTTAAACCTCTTTAGGCTAGATGGGACACTACCGTCCCACCTGACCAACATCCAGTGAAAGTCCAGGGCGCCAAATTCAAACTACAGAATTGTAAATATTTAACATTCTTGAAAATACACATGAAATATGTCAAAAAAGCGTAACTTTTTGTTTAATCCAGCCGCGGTGTCAGATTTCAAAAAGGCTTTACGGCAAAAGTAAACCATGTGATTATCTGAGGACTGCACCCCACTTTACAAATGCATAACAATCATTTTCAACCAGGCAGGTGGCGACACAAAAGTCAGAAATAGCGATATAATAAAAGCCTTACCTTTGAAGTTCTTCTTCTGTTGGCACTCCAAAAGGACTCAGTTACATCACAAATTGTCCTTTTGTTCGATACTGGTCAGGCTCCGTAGTCGGGCACATCGTGCACCGCTCCCGAGCATACTACTCGCCAATGTCCAGTCTCTTGACAACAAGGTAGACGAAATCCGAGCAAGGGTAGCATTCCAGAGAGACATCCGAGACTGTAACGTTCTTTGTTTCACGGAAACATGGCTCACTCGAGACACGCTATCTGAGTCGGTACAGCCACCTGGTTTCTTCACACATCGCGCTGACAGAAAGAAGCATCTCTCTCGTAAGAAGAAGGGCGGGGGTGTATGCCTTATGATTAACGAGACGTGGTGTGATCATAACAACATATAGGAACTCAAGTCCTTTTGTTCACCTGACTTAGAATTCCTCACAATCAAATGCCGACCGCATTATCTACCAAGAGAATTCTCTTCGATCATAATCACATTCGTGTATATTCCCCCCCAAGCAGACACATTGACAGCCCTGAAATAACTTTATTGGACTCTATGTAAACTGGAAACCACATATCCTGAGGCCTTTTTTGTAGCTGAGGATTTTAACAAAGCTAATCTGAAAACAAGGCTCCCCAAATTCTATCAGCATATCGATTGTGCTACCAGGGCTGGCAAAACCCTAGATCACTGTTATTCTAACTTCCGCGACACATATAAGGCCCTCCCCTGCCCTCCCTTCGGAAAAGCAGACCACGACTCCATTCTGTTGCTCCATGCCTATAGACAGAAACTAATACAGGAAGCTCCCGTGCTCAGGTCTGTTCAACGCTGGTCCGACCAATCGGATTCCATGCTTCAAGATTACTTTGATCACATGGACTGGGATATGAACAACAACATTGCCGAATACGCTGATTTGGTGTGCGAGTTTATTAACAAGTGCATCGGTGATGTTGCAACCACAGCGTCTATTAAAACATTCCCCAACCAGAAACTGTGGATAGATGGCAGCATTTGCGCAAAACTGAACGAGCAAACCCCTGCTTTTAATAAGGGCAAGGTGACCTGAAACATGATCTAATACAAACAGTGTAGCTATTCCCTCCGCAAGGCAATCAAACAAGCTAAGCGTCAGTACAGAGACAACGTGGAGTCACAATTCAACGGCTAAGACACGAGAGGTATGTGGCAGGGTCTACAGTCAATAACAGACTAAAAAAGAAAAAACAACCTTTGTGATTGATCACAATGACTTGCTCCCAGAGAGACTAAACAACTTTTTTGCTCGCTTTGAGGACAATACAGTGCCACTGACACGGCCTGCTACCAAAACCTGCGGGCTCTTCTTCACTGTAGCCAACGTGAGTAAAACATTTAAACGTGTTAACCCTCGCAAGGCTGCAGCCCAGACGCCATCCCCGGCCACATCCTCAGAGCATGCGCAGACCAGCTGGCTGGTGTGTTTACAGACATATTCAATCAATCCTTATCCCAGTCTGCTGTTCCCACATGCTTCAAGAGGGACACCATTGTTCCTGTTCCCAAGAAAGCTAAGGTAACTGAGCTAAATGACTACTGCCCTGTAGCACTCACTTCATTCATCATGAAGTGCTTTGAGAGACTAGTCAAGGACCATATCACCTCCGCCCTACCTGACACCCTAGACCCACTCCAATTTGTTTACCGCCCCAATAGGTCCACAGAAGACACAATTGCCATCACACTGCACACTGCCCTAAACCATCTGGACAAGAGGAATACCTATGTAAGAATGCTGTTCATTGATTACAGCTCAGCATTTAACACCATAGTACCCCCCAAACTCGTCATTAAGCTCGAGACCTTGGGTCTCGACCCCGCCCTGTGCAACTGGGTCCGTGACATTGGGTGGTGTAGGTGTCCTGGAGGGCAGGTAGTTTGCACCCGGTGATGCGTTGTGCAGACCTCACTACCCTCTGGAGAGCCTTCCAGGTATGGGAGGAGCAGCTGCCGTACCAGGCGGATGCTCTCGATTGTGCATCTGTAAAAGTTTGTGTTTTTGGTGACAAACCGCCTTCTTCACCACGCTGTCTGTGTGTATGGACCATTTCAGTTTGATCTTTATTGCTCTTCAATTAATTAGTATCTGTACCTAAATAAAGGTTATTTACTTATAAGTAATGCACAAGGTATGCTATTTAGGTTAAATATGGATTTTTAAGCCTTGAGACAATTGAGACATGGAGTTTTGTATGTGTGCCCATTCAGAGGGTGAATGTGTAAGAACAAATATTGAAGAACCTTTGAATGGGTAATTGTAGAATATGTATGGTGATGAGGTTGATGCTCCTTTTAATTATTATCAAGGATCTTATTCCGGTTACATGATGATCGATGCTTGGCTGCCATTTGACAAATTAAAATAATCCTGCACTTTTGTCCATAATAATCTCATCATATGTGACTCACCACCTGGATTGGGATTTATGTATCAGAATTTGAATTACATATGTTTTTACATTGGATAAAAGTAGAGACCACAAAATCATACAGTACACAGCATTTTTGAGGAACAATGGGAATGTAATTGTCACGTCTGCTCCCGCTCTTCCCTCCCCTGGCGCTTGAGGGCAGCAGGCTGCCCTGCATCACGCACTCCTGCCATCAATTAGGCACACCTGCCTTCCCTCGGTGTGCGCTTCAGCGATATTGGACTCACCTGGACTCACTTATCATCGGTTTATTACCTCCCCTATATTTGTCAGTTCCCCAGCTCTGTTCCCCGGCTTCTGCATTCATTTGTAATTGTCTGATTTGCTTGTTTTCTGACGCTGTTCCTGTCTCCTTCCATATTAAATGTTTGACTCCCTGTACCTACTTCGTCTCTCCAGCGTCATTCCTTGTGACAGAATGCAGAAGCCATTGGGGAGCACTGGCGTTCCGGTTGGTATGGTGGCATCGACTCTGGGTCGCCACCGATGGAACCAGGGGTGCCTAGCCAGCTCATCGGGATTCCACGCCCTAGCTGGCTTGAGCGGTTTCCTTGACCCGGTTGGCTCGGATGGCGCCCATCCCACATCGGGCCTCAGCCGGATCGTCAGTTCTTGTTCGCCCAGCCGGTCCAGGAGTTTTTTTAGTTTTTTTTGTTGGTGACGTCGGGGTGGATTTCAACCCGATGGAACCGGAGGTGCCTAAGCCAGTCCTTTGGGCATTCACGTCCTGATTGGTTTGAGAGGTTTTCTTGCTTCGGCTGGTTCGGCAGCTTCCCATCCCACGTCACTCTCCACCGGATCATCGGGCTCCCTCGCTGCAGCAGGATGTCTTGCCTCAGTCGGATTGTCTGGCTTCCATGCCTCAGCCGGCTCGCTAGGCTCATGCTCCTGCCAGTTCGTTTGGCTCTCACGTCCCAACCGGCTTGCCCAGTGCCCATGTCTCGGCCGGTTCGCCCAGGTGGGACGCCATGTGGGGCAACCCTAAAGGGGGGGGGGGGTACTGTCACGTCTGTTCCCGCTCTTCCCTCCCCTGGTGTTAGAGCGAGCCAGGCTGCCCTGCATCACTCACTCCTGCCATCATTTACGCACCCCTTTGTCTTTGTTTTCTTGTATGCTGACGCTGTTCCTGTCTCGTTCCATGTCCGTTCCTCATTGTTTGACTCCCCGTATCTACTTCGTCTCTCCAGCGTCAACTCATGTGACACTAATTCTGCTTTGAAAGTTTATACACTTGTAAACTCACTTTTGAGAAAAGGGCCTTTGAATGTTTTGGTACCTACTGGAGAGCTCTCCTTTGTCTACACCCATTCAGCATTGTTCACACCCTCTTTAGCCTTAGCCCCACCCATCTCTTTAAGGATTCACATGAGGTCATGTGCTATAAACAGAGAGTAGTGAAGTAAAGATTAAGACTAAAAGTGGTAGTAGCCTAAAATAAGGAAACATTCCAGGTAAACAGATAGTGTCCAGATAAAAACATGTTAGAAATATTAGATGACGCTTACCCAGACACACTTGTCTAAATTGATGCTTGTCTTACCCAGACACACTTGTCTAAATTGATGCTTGTCTTACCCAGACACACTTGTCTAAATTGATGCTTGTCTTACCCAGACACACTTGTCTAAATTGATGCTTGTCTAAAAAAAATGCTAAACCCCCAGCCACATCTTGCCAAGTGGATGGGTCTCTACAGAAGGTGTAAACATTATAGTCAAATGGTTACTTGCATGGTAGCAATGTCAGAAATAGATAGTGTCAATATACATAAAATAATATACATTATATACAATATCAATAACGATATTAGTGATAGATGAGGTAATTATATGCATTCAGGGGTAAAGTGGCTGAGCAGCAGGCATTTTTTTTTGCAGCAGCAGCAACGTGTGTTAGGAGAGAGTCGTTTGAATAGAGGCACTGCAGATACTGCTGATGACTGGTCCATCCGAAACACTCATGAACAAGGGAATCTATATTTTGGAGAGCCTGTTTCTGTCCTGCCCTTGACCTTGGTGCAGGACATGTGATGTCCAAAGCCTCTTCGTCGCAAAACTCCCTGATCTTCTCAAAAAGATATGTTTGTCTATCTGTGTCCAGTCCGGGTGGTGATTGTACAGGCAGACCATCTATGGGAGGAAGGATGTCAGCGTTGCGCAGCAGAAACCTGGTCCCAACAGTCTGAATGCTCCAGGGAATAAAACAGGGAATAACAACAAGAAAAAAATCAGACGACATTACAACCCTGCACAACATCAATTCACCTCCCAAGTTTAGAGAAGAAGAATAACCTCATGCAATGCAATGAAAATTATTTTCACCTGAAGTGCTGGTACTGCATGATCTGTCAGGTGTTGTTGCCAGCCATAGCTTTCCCCCAGCACCGTACCATCATCCAGTCCAACCAGCTGTGGGATGTTGACCCCTGTCACAGTGCTGTCCTTCTCATACACCAGCAATCTCAGACAAAGTGTTCACTCTGGTCTTTCTGAAGCGCTGCTTGATGAGGCCCAAGCACCAGTCGGGGGTGTGGCCTGTGATCAGGAAGTGAAGGTCCAGACTGTGGTGGAGCGTGTGCATGGTCCACCAGGCACAGTACCAGAACACAAACTTGTTCTTGTTTCAGCCACGGCAGTTTTCACAATTCAGGTCCACACGTGTTTCCCCAACTCCGTAGTTGGTGAAGAAATGGTGCATGTAGTTGATGACTGTGCTGCTGCCTTTGCTTGCTTAGGCCAGCTCTCTTTTTTGATGGGAGGCATTAGACCATTCTCCTTTTCTCCTTGTATGACTGGTGGAGGAGAGTCAGGCCTGTTCTACTGATGCTGATACAAATTCCAGATACAAATATTTTAGCATTATTATACAATAGATGCAAAATGGCATTCTGAGATAACATCACTACACACACGTCATGCACATAATGTTAGCTAGCTAGCTAGCCATCTAAGGTCAGCTGGCTAGCTAACAGCAAGCTTTAATAATATGCAGCATGTAATATGCAGCATGTAACCTATTGCAAACCTGATCTACTTTGATTGGCCTCTGTGCCAGTGATTAACACTAGAAAAGTCTGGCATCGTTGGGTCCCCTTCGAACCTGTTGAAATTCAACATTCTAGCGGTGTAATAAATACATTTAATTTATGCTATGGTAAAAATAATAATTTGCTTGTGTTTATGAAGGTCTCTATAATTATTACGAAAGAAAATGTATTTCAAAGAACACAAATAGCATTTCCATTAGTTTATGTAACTGTAGGCTGTATGTACAAAATAGAAACCACTACAACACCACAACTCAAGTGTGAAGATCCATTAAATAAACACCATAACAAATATAATTCATTATTAATTTGTTAAGAGCATGTCTTAAGGAATTAATTAATGAATTCCAGAAAATTATTTTCCAATAGAACAGAATGGCATATTTTGAGTTTAAATTACTGTGCTTTGAGTGTTGCAAGGGCACGTGTAACAGCACAAATTCTTGCCAAAATGTTGAAATAGAGCTCAAGGGGTCAGAATCAGATCTTTATGATACTATATAGACATTGAAATGTCTTATCTGCTTGCGACTCTGTACAGGACTGAGCAAAAGTATATTTTTGGAACTCCATTTAATTTCCCTGCCTCTGTGTCAATTCCAAGCTGCGCTGTTAATCAGATTCTTCATACACAATTTAACAATTTATAATATTCTGCAATTTAATCTTGTCTTTAGGCTGACTATTATTATATGTGTGAAATTAGTTTCAATATAGTTTAGGTGTAGTTTCGATGGGCCATCAGCCCCCCCCAAAAGACATGTCCTCGTAAAACTGTTCATAACACAAATTCTGTTTGTGATATTTAAGATTCTAACCATGATAGTGTGTTAAATAGACTGATTTAGGAAGTCAAGAACGGGGCAGACATAACTTTAAAAATGCTAAGTAATTTAAAAAGTAAATGTATTTATGACGCTCTCAGCAAGTGTTAAATGTTAACATTTGTGGCCGCTTAGCCTAGCCTACCATCACCTTGTTGCTGAGCCTAGCCTATTATCTCTTGGTTGATGAGTCTAGCCTAGCCTATTATCTCCTTGTCACTGAGCCTAGCCTAGCTTACTATCTCCTGGTCGATGAGGTTGTCCAGCTTATTGTGATTATTACTGCTATTTCAAGTCATTATGTTCTAGTCTCATTGTCTATTAATTATAGGCCTATGGTTTATTATGTGAGTCGTAGGCCTACAAGACTGTTTTATCTCTATTGTGAAATCACGTTAGATGATTTGTTGTGTTCGATCGATTACAGTAGGGTATTGTGTATTCTTTTCTGATTATTGATTTTTTTTTGGCCACCTACATTTTTTGCAATGTTAAACCTCTGACAGGAGGGAAATATGAGAAATGATTCAAACTGACACGTAGCATCAGCGGCGTATTACATAGAGCCCCGACCCCAAGTTTGGGAACCAATGTACTAACTTCTCTCTGCTTACTTCCTCCCTCCACTTTGTGTCCTCTGCTTCCTCCTGCATGCATTGCAGCCTGCCTCAGCCTCACCACTGAGCGCTACTTCAATGTTTGTCTCAGTATTCTGCTCTCTGTAAAGCAAAGTTATTAAAACTTAGTTGTGTATTTCTTTGCTCCTGCTGAGGTAGGCTCCGTTTAATGTTAGCTTCTTACTTCATCCTTCTGGCTGGGTAAGTAATACTAGCAAGAGCCCTTCAACATTACTGCAATACAAGTATATGGAAGCAGCTAGCCACCTGACTGACTGACATATCTATAGGCGACTATTAACCAGTTGTGCACTCCAGAGGAGGTTTTAGGAGGAGCTATAGGAGGACTGGCTCATTGTAAAGGCTGGAACAGAATTAGTGTAACGGAGTCAAACACAGTGTTTCCATGTGCTTGATGTGTTTGGTACCATTCCATTTCATAGGACCCTCCTCCTATAGCTCCTTCCACCAGCCTCCTCTTGTGCATTCATTTTCCGCGAGTCGGTTTTTGATTATTTAGGGGATGTCTGTGGACACGGCAGGAGTTGCGGGACAGTTTTAAAATTGCCTTTTGTCCTTTGACGAACACTGCAAAGGTTCCTGGGTACACCACAAAGGCTGCTGGGATAAAAGTATAGTATCTTCATCCATGCCTCTCATCTTTGTGGTGTGGTGTTGTGTGGATGAAAAACAAATACAGTACATTACATATATACTGTACCTCACATAATAGAACACAGAAGCATACAAGGTGATGTAAACTGCAAACAGTTGAAGAAGCAGCAGATATTCTTCCTGGGGTCCAAAAGTTCAAGTATATAATTGTATAAGTTCACAGTGAAATTCTAAATTTTCTCCAATAGAAGGTGCTCTTGACCAATCTCAGCTCAGGTTCATCACAATACAACAAGTCTACTAAGCCCTCGTCTCAAGAGAGATTTATACAATAGTGTATTGAGCTCAGAGCTGATGGCAATAAAGGATATGAATTCATTTTACTTTCTTCATCTCCCGGGTCTCCATCTTCACAGGGTGTAGTGATGTTGACTGTGATGGTCTGGTTACTAACAAGGTTGGCAGCTAACCAGCTGTAAATGGAGTTGTAATGTTCTCTCTCTACCTCCAGAGGGAGTGAGAGGTTAGGTTGATGGTGAGATCAGGTCTGTTGAGCTCTCACATGCACCTGTAAGGTCCTAACCATTAGGACACGGAGGGCTAAACTTAAGTTGAGACTGATATGTCTTGTCTGTATGTAGGCCTAGGTTTACCATTATTTACTTGAATGATGTGCATTTGGTTTATTGATTGCAGCCCAACATGGTGGGAATTATGTTAGAGCAACTATTTGTGCTGAACATAACAGCAGCCTATTTTACAGCTACGCCTGAACATTAAGTGTAGTCCTGTATGTCCTAATAATATAATTCAAATGGAAGGACATAGGCCTACGACACGGGGGAATTAGGCTTGCAGTCAGTCGTGCGTCTTATTAGACATCTGGGGAAAGGGTTTTCCATATTCCCCTCCACAATATAATTAATTAATAAATAGCTTTGTCAATCATGTAATAATTAAATTATGATCTATTTATGCTAATATAAGAAAGATGGTGCCGAGGTTGAGTAGATACAGACTTTAATTAAAGTCATTCAATTATATTTCATTGCAACATTGATGATTTCTACTATTTTAACTATAGGTTGGTTTGTTTTATTTATCTCACTGCAACCCATTTAGCTCTTTACTTTTGTTGGAGAGAGAGAGAGGTAAATAGGGTAATAAATAGAGCTCTTTCATGGGAGAAGGAAGCTCTTACAGGTTGTGGTCTGCACAATATCTGCAACATGGTCTCAGGGGAATTTGTAAGACTACCATATAAATATGTTCCCCACCATTTAGTATGATACATTACTTTAGGTTAGGTTACATTATGAATGGAATAGCCGTCGTACAATATCACACGAATTAGAGGACGGCATCACAGTCCTTACGAATTGGAAGACGTAACCTATCATACATCTTGGAGGATGCAACTTAAACACACAACCTTTGGATTGCTAGACGATCGTGATATATGTCCTACCTATCCTCCCTGACCAAACTCCCTCCTATAATTTCTGTCTTAAGTAAACTTCTGCCTTTATAATCAACTAATTAGAGGGGTAAAGATCTACGTAAAATACCAAACATCTGTCCATTGAGTCCAGTCTGGCACAATAACTACAGAGTAGATAAAAGAGATTGTGGGAAAGTCTTTCTTTTTTCCAGAGCAGGTGTTGGAAGTGGGCAGTTCAATTGATAAAGGGCAATATTGCACAGGTGTAGCCTGCTAAACAAAGCATTATCAACCCTGATAAGAGATTAGAAAACCGCCTACACTGGGACAATGTTACAGGATACTTAACAGTGTCAGACTTTCAGATAGAAGATTCTGGGGTTATACTGTGGAGAAAACAGATGGAGAGAAGAGGAAACGTACATTTGAACGCGTGTGTTTTGAATATAACACCTTATCGATGGTGATGTTATGTCAGACCACTTTATCGTAAAGTTTTTTTTACATACATGTAAGGAAATTATTTGCCCAGTATCTTCATTCAATGAATCAATATTAAGATGAAATGTTTACATTTTAGTACAGGACAACTGTTCTGCCAACTCTTCTATATTAGGCCTATACAGTGGGGGAAAAAGTATTTAGTCAGACACCAATTGTGCAAGTTCTCCCACTTAAAAAGATGAGAGAGGCCTGTAATTTTCATCATAGGTACACTTCAACTATGACAGACAAAATGAGAAAAAATAATCCAGAAAATCACATTGTAGGATTTTTAATGAACTGATTTTCAAATTATGGTGGAAAATAATTTCTGGCTCTCACAGACCTGTAACGTCTTCTTTAAGAGGCTCCTCTGTCCTCCACTCGTTACCTGTATTAATGGCACCTGTTTGAACTTATCAGTATAAAAGACACCTGTCCACGACCTCAAACAGTCACACTCCAAACTCCACTATGGCCGAGACCAAAGAGCTGTCAAAGGACACCAGAAACAAAATTGTAGACCTGCACCAGGCTGGGAAGACTGAATCTGCAATAGGTAAGCAGCTGGGTTTGAAGAAATCAACTGTGGGAGCAATTATTAGGAAATGGAAGACATACAAGACCACTGATAATCTCCCTCGATCTGGGGCTCCACGCAAGATCTCACCCCATGGGGTCAAAATGATCACAAGAACGTTGAGCAAAAATCCCAGAATCACACAGGGGGACCTAGTGAATGACCTGCAGAGAGCTGGGACCAAAGTAACAAAGCCTACCATCAGTAACACACTACGCCGCCAGGGACTCAAATCCTGCAGTGCCAGACGTGTCCCCCTGCTTAAGCAGTACATGTCCAGGCCCGTCTGAAGTTTGCTAGAGAGCATTTGGATGATCCAGATGAAGATTGGGAGAATGTCATATGGTCAGATGAAACCAAAATATAACTTTTTGGTAAAAACTCAACTCGTCGTGTTTGGAGGACAAAGAATGCTGAGTTGCATCCAAAGAACACCATACCTACTGTGAAGCATGGGGGTGGAAACATCATGCTTTGGGGCTGTTTTTCTGCAAAGGGACCAGGACGAATGATCTGTGTAAAGGAAAGAATGAATGGGGCCAGGTATCGTGAGATTTTGAGTGAAAACCTCCTTCCATCAGCAAGGGCATTGAAGATGAAACGTGGCTGGGTCTTTCAGCATGACAATGATCCCAAACACACCGCCCGGGCAACGAAAGAGTGGCTTCGTAAGAAGCATTTCAAGGTCCTGGAGTGGCCTAGCCAGTCTCCAGATCTCAACCCCATAGAAAATCTTTGGAGGAACTTGAAAGTCCGTGTTGCCCAGCAACAGCCCCAAAACATCACTGCTCTAGAGGATATCTGCATGGAGGAATGGGCCAAAATACCAGCAACAGTGTGTGAAAACCTTGTGAAGACTTACAGAAAACGTTTGACCTCTGTCATTGCCAACAAAGGGTATATAACAAAGTATTGAGATAAACTTTTGTTATTGACCATACAGGCACGTGGAGGCCACACACACTACTGAGCCTCATTTTGACTTGTTTTAAGGACATTCCATCAAAGTTGGATCAGCCTGTAGTGTGGTTTTCCACTTTAATTTTGAGTGTGACTCCAAATCCAGACCTCCATGGGTTGATAAATTTGATTTCCATTGATAATTTTTGTGTTGTCAGCACATTCAACTATGTAAAGAAAAAAGTATTTAATAAGAATATTTCATTCATTCAGATCTAGGATGTGTTATTTTAGTGTTCCCTTTATTTTTTTGAGCAGTGTGTATATATGCACATTATCGAACAAAACACACAATACATGTATAACATGATGTCATATGAGTGTCATCTGATGGAGATAATCAAAGGTTAGTGATTCATTTAATCTATATTTATGCTTTTGTGACTGTGAAATATCGCTCTGTGCGTTTTTCAATTTGGTGGTCATCTAACATAAATAAATGTTGTGTTTTCACTGTAAAACATTTTAAAAATCGGACACGATGGGTAGATTAACAAGATGTGTATCTTTCATTTGCTGTATTGGACTTGTTAATGTGTGAAAGTTAAATATTTCTAAAGAATATTTTTTTCAGCTGAATGGGAGGGGGTGTTCCCTTTTCAACGGGATATCCTGTTGAGCTAAATACTGTGTAGATAAGGACAAGCAATAAGTGGTCCATCATAATAAACTAAACTGTGACTCTGGTACATTCAAACTGCGTGAACACAGTTGTTGTCAAAGCAAGATCTGAACTACACTTAATCACGATTGCATTTTGTGAGAGTAAAATGTCAACCAAGAACACTTTCTGAGTCAAAAGGCAAATCAAGATCTACCACTCAGAAGTGTTTCAACAGAATCTATATGGTGGTTTCCAACGTAGCCTAATAGCCATTATGCTGAGGAGTAGGCGGTTTTATCTCACCAAACATCTGCTTTTTATGTACACAGCTGCTATCCACTGGCAAGCTAAACAATGACCAGCTATAAAAAGATAGAGGGGAGGCACCTACATTTAAACAACAAAACAGACAGAACTGAAAAGAAGCTTCTGACCAGCAAAGCATAGAAAACACACTAGTGAAATGTATTAAAATAGGTTAAATTTGTTTTAACCTATACATTCGGACAATGGGCACTTGAAAAGAGGGATCATCCTACTAATAACCCTAGGCATAGTTATTTAATTTGCCTGCATCAGTTAATCTCATCAAGGCCCAATTCAACAAAAGACAGTGAGAATGACCAACAAATGAAGTCTGAAATGACTGAAATGACAACAGCGCATTGGTTAAATGGGAATTGTCTCCAGGAACAACTGTGTCTCCATGAAGTTTTCTAAAATGAATATTGACTATAATTTTGTCTTTAACGTCCTCTTCAGGATGTAACGCCTTCTCTGGGATGTGAATTATCATGTCACCCTCTCAGTAACTTCATGCAGTGTTAACATCCTCACTGGCAGCCATGTGATGTACCTGGAGTGTATAATAAACTGTCAGGTTAGGGTTGTCTCTAAGTGACTCCAGTCCTGGTATACCTGTTCGCTCCTCCTAGACAGGGAGAGGGAGGGAGGAAAGGATTGAGAGGGACAAGGAATGGGGTGGGGGGGGGGGGGGTGGGGGGGTAGGAAAGAATAAAGGATCATATGTTTCGTCATCAGATACTTTGTACCAAAACAAGACAAGTCTGATGTTCTGTTGTTTATTCTCATTGTTCTGCAGTAGGTAACTCAACAGTCAACACATCTAGAACCCTTCCTAAATCTAGTGGGAGGAACCATGAAGTAATTCTTAAAAATCAACAGACTTGGCAAATACTGTAAAAGACATACAAAGTTCAAAGGCATTACTCTTCTAATTGTCCAACATAAACATTTCATTTGGGCAAAACTGGTTGCAGTGACATCAGGCCGGTTATCAAACTCAGGTGGTCTGTGCAACTCAATACCCCATTAACCCACTGACACAGAGATAAAGCCAACAGTTGTAGACATGAGTGCCTCAACAGCAGCTGTATTACATCTCCTATGTTTATCTGCCTGTAGAATTATTACTAACCTGGTTTTCTGCTGGTTTAATGTGAGTTATCTCTGCATACTGAACGTCATCTTGCTCTCTTTCAGGTGAATCTATAAAGGCAAATAAAGTAAATGAAATATACAGTGTGGGTGGGAGTTACTGACAGATATGCACAAATGCTCATCCCCAAGACAGGTTCTACAAACACTAAGGACTCATGTTACTATTGTAGCGGCATTCGTCTTCCTCTGACGAGGAGTATGAGAGATCGGACCTGTAACTGACAGTTACACTTACAGGTTATGTCGTTGTCTTTTGTTTGAATTGTTTACGTGTCCGCTGTGCGGGGGAAATGATAATACAAGCAGAACTACGTAGCTAATACTGTTGTAACGGGGATCCTTATTGTAGCAACACACTTTTGGAGGGAAGGCAATCCTGCGCTGCGTTAGCTAAGTTTTCATGTCATCGGGTGTAGTTCATAAAGGTTGAAGAGTGTATGTTAGGATGAAGTGTGAATTCATGCCAGGAATAATACGTGTGAAGTTTGATTTCCTCCCTTCTGTAATAAGCAGCCAATGAGGTAATTTTTCCTTTATTCATGTGTTTAATCTGAACCCGTTATAACGCCGGTTAAACTGTTATGTATGTAAGCACTTCAGAGTTATACCAAGCTAATAAGTCACTCGTACGATAAGGTTGTAAGAGTGTGCTTAACTGTATTTTTCATTTACTTTATAGTTCTCACGGAAGGTGACAATTCTGACTAAAACTACAGAATAAAGCCGCCAGTTAAAATCAAGGAACGGTTGTGCTCGTGGTTACTGAAGGGAGCTACAGGACCAATACGCAGCGTGTAAGTGTTCATGATATTTAATAGAACGGAACACTTAATGACAAAAAACAACAAGAGAACAAAAAATGAAACCTAAACAGTTCTGTCTGTTGCAGACACACTAAACAGAAAATAATCACCCACAAGACACAGGTGGGAAAAGGCTACTAAGTATGATTATATATTTTTTTACCCCCTTTTTCATGGTATCCAATTGTTAGTAGCTACTATCTTGTCTCATTGCTACAACTCCCGTACGGGCTCGGGAGAGACGAAGGTTGAAAGTCATGCGTCCTCCGATACACAACCCAACCAAGCCGCACTGCTTCTTAACACAGCGCGCATCCAACCTGGAAGCCAGCCGCACCAATGTGTCGGAGGAAACACCATGCACCTGGCAACCTTGGTTAGCGCGCACTGCGCCCGGCCCGCCACAGGAGTCACTGGTGCGTGATGAGACAAGGATATCCCTTCTGGCCAAACCCTCCCTAACCCGGACAACACTAGGCCAATTGTGCGTCACCCCACGGACCTCCCGGTCATGGCCGGTTATGACAGAGCCTGGGCGTGAACCCAGAGTCTCTGGTGGCACAGCTGGCGCTGCAGTACAGCACCCTTAACCACTGTGCTACCCGGGAGGCTAAGTATGATTCTCAATCAGAGACATCAAACGACACCTGTCTCTGATTGAGAACCATACTAGGCCAAACACGTAGAAAATATAACATAGAAAAAATAACATAGACAACCCAACTCAACTCACGCCCTGACCAACCTAACACAAAGACATAAAAAAGAAACTAAGGTCAGAACGTGACAGTACCCCCCCCAAAGGTGCGGACTCCGGCCGCCAAACTTGAACCTATAGGGGAGGGTCTGGGTGGGCGTCTGTCCGCGGTGGCGGCTCTGGCACGGGACATGGACCCCACTCCATCGTAGTCTTTGCCCGCTTAAGTGGCGCCTTTGGAGCGGCTACCCTCGCCGTCCACCTCGGACTGGGGACCCTTGCAACGGGTCCCGAATAGATGGGAGATACCGGCAGCACCGGACTCTGGAAGCGCCAGGCTGACGGGCGGCTCTGGCAGCTCCTGGCTGACGGGCGGATCTGTCAGCTCCTCACTGACGGGCGGCTCTGGCAGCTCCTGACTGACGGGCGGCTCTGGCAGCTCCTGACTGACGGGCGGCTCTGGCAGCTCCTGACTGACGGGCGGCTCTGGCAGCTCCTGGCTGACGGGCGGCTCTGGCAGCTCCTGACTGACGGGCGGCTCTGGCAGCTCAGGACAGACGGTGGCTCTGGCAGCTCAGGACAGATGGGCGGACCTGGAGAGAGGAGACGGAGAGAGAGCCTGGTGCGTGGGGCTGCCACAGGACCCACCAGGCTGGGGAGACCTTCAGGAGGCCTGGTGCTTGGAGGAGGCACCAGATGGACCGGGCTGTGGGGGAGCACTGGAGCCCTGGTGCGCAGCCTTGGCACCACTCGTCCCGGCTGGATCACCATTTTAGCCCGGACCATCCAGAGTGCAGGCACAGGTTGAACCGGGCTGTGGGTGAGCACTGGAGATCTGGTGCATACCACTCGCACCTCTCCCTTAGGCTCAATACCCACATTTGCCCGGCACGGGCAGAACGCAGGCATAGAACGCACTGCACCCTCCCAGTGCCTCGGAGACACAGCACGCGATACCCTGGGCCAAAACGGCGTACCGGAGACCAAACAAGCTGGGCTGGGACAACACGCCCTGGCTGGATGCCCACTCTCGCATGGCCCTGGCCTATAGCCCACCGGGCTATGAGCGAATACTGGCGACACCGTGCACTTGACCGCATAACACGGTGCCTGACCAGTACTGAGCATCTTCCGTTAAGCACGAGGAGTGGGCTCAGGTCTCCAACCTGACTCTGCCACACTCCCCCCCCAAACAATTTGGGGGCTGCCTCTCGTGCCTGTCGTGCTGCCGTGCTACCTCCTCATATTGCCGCCGCTCAGCTTTTGATGCCTCCAGCTCTGCCTTGGGGCGGTGATATTCCCCAGCCTGTGCCCAGGGTCCCTTTCCGTCCAAAATCTCCTATTATGTCCAGGAGTCCAGCTATCGCTGCTGCCCGATACCATGCTGCTTGGTCCTTGGTTGGTGGGTGATTCTGTAACAGCATTCGTCTTCCTCTGACGAGGAGTATGAGAGATCGGACCAATGCGCAGCGTCGTGAGTGTTCATGATATTTAATAGAACGGAACACTTAATGACAAAAAACAACAAGAGACCAAAAAAACGAAACAGTTCTGTCCGGTGCAGACACACTAAACAGAAAATAATCACCCACAAAACACAGGTGGGAAAAGGCTACCTAAGTATGATTCTCAATCAAACCTGCCTCTGATTGAGAACCATACTAGGCCAAACACGTATAAAATATATAATAGAAAAAGAACATAGACAACCCACCCCAACTCACACCCTGACCAACCTAACACAACGACATAAAAAAGAAACTAAGGTCAGAATGTGACAACAATGGATTCCTGTGTCTGTGCTAACTGTCGTTTTGGCACCAGAGAAGCTACAAAGTAATGATTGTCAGAGTGTGCTTGTGTGTGTGTGCTTTATCAACATTTAGAGAAGTGGTCTTGTGTGTGTTCTGCTTTATCAACATTTAGAGAAGTGGTCTGAGACAATGCAACTGTCTGACCAAGCAGAGGAAGTGTGGAAGATACACCACTTCAATTGACCTGCATCTGTTGTTCAGGCAAACATTTCCTACATTTCTAAAACACTATCCATGATAATTAAAAAAGGTTGTGCACAACATGTTTTGAATTTGACAAGGAGAATGACCTCACCCTGTAAAAAGCTAAATACCTGCATGTGAGTGTCCGAATCTCCTCTTCTTAAGATACATTGCAAGACCAACAAGTCCTGAGGCAACCAAATTGCAGATCACAGCAATAATAAGATGACCTCGAGTCCTCTCATCACCATCTAAATTAAAAAGAGAGAAAACAATATTTTAATTAAAACATTGTGTTTCATAAAATGAGCTCTACCATACTTATTGTTTCATATAGAAGTTGGTATTGTCTGGATATCTGCAAAGTAACATTGCTACTGTACATGTGTTTACCTGTCACCTTGAAGGGATCACTCTCTATACAGGAATGTGGAACAACAGCTGTCTCCTTGCTGACTGGGTTGGCAGCCTCACATCTGTAAGAGTCTCTGTTCTGTTCATCCACCTTGAGAGGTAGAGAGAGGGTGATGTTGTGGTCAGGGCTGCTGGTCTGGTTGAGTATCTCCCCCCCTTTGTACCAGGACAGGGTCACCTCTCTCCCGTTCTCCACAGAACACACAACACTACAGGAGATGTTCTCATGGACTGTCACCTGAGGTTTGGACAGAACATCTGGAAGACAAATAATGAAAAAATGTGAATTAGTGAAATGGATCTTATCTTTAAAGTAGCAAAGAGCAGTTGCTACATTCATTTTTGGACTTATAAATGAATGAAATGTACCCATTGATTCTTGAAGAATATTTATAAATGCTTCTTGAGCTTAGAACCCATAAAAAAGTTTTACTCCGGTGTTTGTAAACAAAGAAATTGTAAACAAACACTATCTATATACACACTATAATGTTTTACATGATGGCTGATCAGTCCTTGAATCCATAGCTCGGTCAATGAATTTGAGAGTGGTTACAGTTCTCCAGACCCATCCCTCAGCTTTTAACCAAACCAAAAGGTGATAGCTTTAGTATTGTTTCTACTGCTGATTGCCACTTTAATGATTTTGTAATTTACAGCACACACACACACACACACACACACACACACACACACACACACACACACACACACACACACACACACACACACACACACACACACACACACACACACACACACACACACACACACACACTTACAGTACACAGTCAGCTGAAATGTATGTGTTGTCTTCTCTTGAGCTCCATCTGTATTCTCCACAGTATAAACCCCAGAATCGTCTATTTGTAGATCTGACAAAGTGAAGAATCCAGTGACATTGTTCCAGTGAAGGTGGTTTTTAAATCTCTTCACAAGGTTGGTTTTACTTTGTTTACCAGGGTACACCTGTGCAATACTGCCAAGGTCTCCATAAAGTAAACTGCCAGAGTTCAACACCCTTTCTGGAAAATAGAAAAACGTTCCCACGATGCCATTCACCTGCCGAGTCTGAGGTTGGGCTGAATGCTGGGCTGAGCAGAGTACTGTGGAGAGAAAGAGAGACTCAATATCAACGCATTGACTTAAATATCATAGTTATTCTCGAATAATATAGCAATGTAGCAAATTGCAGATTTTCTTGATAAAATGTGTCCAAACAGAATTAACGTTTTCTAAACAATTAACATGCAGCCCAAAACTGAAACACATTGGCCAAAATGACACATTTAATTTGCAAAATGCATTAAGACTCTCAAAACATTAAATACATGACACAAAATTAACTACCTCCATCAAAACATACAACTTGTTATCTAATGAAAAGTTATTTCAATAAATCGTTACACGATGGCCCAATAAATACTAATTACAACTATCAATATACTCTAACATGGTTAACCCTCTTTCATATTTCTGTGCCATTTGTTGATACTATAATCATAGTATGCACCATAAAAGACGAGTAAATATATTATCACAGCATGGGTTGTATTATTTTTTCCTAAAATTATTTAACCAAAGATGACCAATACAGAAAGAATGTCACTGAAGAGCATGAATATGTTGTCCTTCACAAATGCAGTGATGCTGTACAGTATATACAGAGAATCAAAAAATAAAATACACCAGGCTATAAAATCACTGCAAAAACAAAGCAATGTAGAAAAGGCAACACCATTACAGTATACACTCCATTTGGTCCATTCATGTTTTCATCAACATCACCCTGGATCTTTTCCCTTGCAATTCAGTGAGGAAAACATCTCCTTGCATGGCTTGACAGTCCTCTGCAGTGATTGCCATATAACCGGTTTTCTTTCTATCTAGTAGGGACATCTGGTCATGTGGATGGTAATTATAAACGTTCCACCTCCACACATCTGAACCCCTCTTCCTCTATGGGCCCCTCTACCTCTCCTCTGTCCTTGCCCTCGGCCTCTTAATTGGTCCATTCTTGCAAACAGTAAGTCAGAGGTGAGTGATCTCTATAATGCATGAATAAGGACTGATTGCTCAGTGAACATTGTGTAAAGAAGTGTGCACGTGCGCAGAAGAAGTTCACATTCACGGGAGAAATTTGTATCAGCTGTCACCAAATGTTAAAATGTTAAAACATTTTGCGTCTTTTGTAATGAGTTGTGTTTACTGTTTTGCAAAAAAATGCGCTGAGCATTAGCTTTTTGTGTGAAAGCAACGAGTAATGACTTACAGTTTTACAAAAAATAATACTCTTGTGCTCATTAGGTTATGAGGGAGTTCCATTAAAAGTTTAATTGAAAGTGTCCTAGCCACCGGGAAAAACTGTAAAGGCCTGATGTGATGGTGACAGTTCGGAAAGAAAGTATACTCTCACAGAAAATGGTTCCAAAAGGGTTCTTCGGCTCTCCCCATAAGATAACCCTTTTTGGTTCTAGATATATAAAAACAACTTTTTGGTTCCAGGTCGAACCCTTTTGGGTTCCATGTATAGCCCCCTGGGGGTAAGGGTTGTACCGGGAACCGGGTCAACGGGTCATCCTATGGGGACAGCTGAATAACCCTTTTATGTTCTGGACAGCACTTTTCAGTGTAGATACTGAAATTAAGGTCACATGGAAGTAAAGACTATCTCAGCAAATTCTTATTCGGCGGTTAATGGCACAATCACTGAAATGCCATCGTTGTAAAAGAAATCACAATCCTTTATTACCTTCTTTTTTCGTACCTTTATTTTGACAGTGAAATCACATTGAGACTAAAACCAATTTTTTTCAAGAGAGCCTTGCATATGCACAAATTATACAAAATGTACAACCTGAACTGCCCTAGAGGCCCCAGAGCATCATGGTGCAGAGCGCTGCAGATCATTTCATACATGGGGCGCAAATAAAATGCAGATTTACTTAATTCCGTAGTGATCCACGGGACCTCGAGAGTTAGCCATCCCTGTGTTCGGGTCTGGTACTCTTATGTCTGTAATTTAAAAATGAAAATGGGGCCCACCAAAACGTAGCGCCGGTAACATGGGTCATATCTTTTGAACGGTAAGAGCTAGAACCAAGACGTTTTCTCTCAGGATAAGATTGAGACTTGGCTCCACCGAAACTGGCTATGAAATGCAGTTAGGAAAGTGAGAGGAATGAGCAAGACTAGAAACTCCTACTGCTATACACAAGCAACCTACTGCTATACACAAGCAACCTACTGCTATACACAAGCAACCTACTGCTATACACAAGGAAGAGAAAAACAGATGTAGACTGTGGCATCACTATTTAAATCAATGCTGCTATTGTTTTTAATTTTGTAAAGCACCTTGTGCAGAGACAATTTAGGGATGTCTCGTTTTAGTAAACTGAAATAAAAAATATTTTAGCTGATAGTTTGTTCTTGGTCTATTTAGGCAGTTAATTGCCACTGATGAATATTTGGAATGTTTGGAAATATTTTAGTCACTATTTTTGCTGACAAAATGAACACTGATCCAAACAATTGACCACTTAATAAAATACTTGAAAGTACTACTTAAGAAGTTTGTTTGGGTAACTGTACTTTACTTGATTATTTATATTTTTGACAACTTTTACTTTTACTTCATTACATTCCGAAAGAATATATATATATATATATATATATATATATATATATATATATATATACATTGTATATATATAATTTTTACCCCATACATTGTCCCTGACACCCAAAAGTACTATTTTTACATTTTGAATGCAGGACAGGACAATGATAACATTTACACACTTACCAAGAGAACATCCCTGGTCATCTCTACTGCCTCTGATCTGATGACTCACTGAACACATGTTTAGTTTGTAAATGATGTCTGAGTGTTGGAGCGTTCCCCTTGCTATCCGTACATTAAAATAAACAAGAAAATGATGCCGTCTGGTTTGCTTAATTGAAGAAATTATTTATACTTTTACATTTGATACTTAAGTATATTTTAAAAAAAATACTTTTATACTTTTACTCAAGTAGTATTTTACTGGGTGACTTTCACTTTTACCTGAGTCATTTTCTATTAAGGTTTATTTACTTTTACTCAAGTACTGCTTAATATACATCCAGTGATGCTGCCGAGATGGTGCTATGTCTTGTTCAGAAACCTGACTGATGAACATTAAGATTAGATTTCGTAGCAAGCAAAGATCTAAGCTGACAGTTGATTAGAGATTCAACAATTTCGTCAAACTGGTTCTTGACTAAAAATACTTTCAATGAAAATGTTAATTCTTAATTTGTGTCCGGGAAACCAACCCTAAATGCCTATATTGACATGGTGCTCTGTGTTTTTTTGTCTATTTGTTGTCATACTCATCCAGGATAAGCAAACACTGACATGAGAAAAAACAAAGATCAGAGTATAGCTTTATGGACTGTTTAATAAAGTGTTAAAACAAAACATATTTTGTAAAAAACAACTATTTCATCGATTTTGCGAGTGTCGGAAAACACCACAGACTGTTATGTTAGGCTATAGGACTATGTTTAATAATCAACATAATCACAAAAATACGTGTTCACGCATTATAACGGTCAGAACATACAGTAGTCCTATAACATAATAGAGAAACACATTAATCTTAGTCAAAATTGACCAGGACAAAAGAGGACAAAAGATATTTGCATGCATTACTTGTTACAGCAACATATAACTTCAGAACTGGCCGAAATATATTTTGTACAGGCTAAAGGCAGCGGTATGATTTAGTTTATATTGTTAGGGACAGATACAATATATACAGTGCTCTCCACTAATTTTGGCACCCTTTGGCAAATATGAGCAAAATGGGCAGTGAAAAAACGTCTTTATTGTTTATCCTCTTGGTCTTTCATTTAAAAAATCACACAAATCCAACCTTTAATTAAAGTAGAATAATTGAAAGAAAAAATACATTCTTATCATAAAACAAATATTTTTTTTCTCAAATATAGAGTACCAGTCAAAAGTTTGGACACACCTAGTCATTCAAGGGTTTTTCTAGATGACTAACTCATGAAGCTGGTTGAGAGAATGCCAACAGTGTGCAAAGCTGTCATCAAGGCAAAGGGTGGCTACTTAGAAGAATCTAAAGTATAAAATATATGTAGATTTGTTTAACCCTTTTTTGGTTACTACATGATTCCATATGTGTTATTTCATAGTTTTGATGTGTGTTATTTCATAGTTTTCACTATTATTCTATAAATGGGCATATTCAACCTTTGAACTATGTTCTTTTAACCATTTCCTGATTTGTGCAGCCCAGCAACATTTTGTTGCACAACATTACTGTATTCTCGGGTCTTTCCCATAGCGATGGATAAATATGGGAACTTGGCCTGTATATCACCTCCTATTTATACCCCGGTGAAACAGGAAGTCATGGCTTACCACTTAAGCTTTCCTAATCACTCAGGTGAACTTAAAAACATAACATATGAAAGGGAATATACTTCAGTTAGATTTACTCATAAGAATTTCTAGGGGTGCTTCATTGCCTGTATCCGCTACGGATCCGCAGTCAAACGACCACCCCTCATCACTGTCAAACGTTCCCTAAAACACTAATCGACCTGGCCCGGGTATCCTGGAAGGACATTGACCTCATCCCGTCAGTTGAGGATGCCTGGTCATTCTTTAAAAGTAACTTCCTCGACCAGCACAAAAACATCCTGTGGCGGACTGCAATAGCATTGAATAGTCCCCGCGATATGCAACTGTTCAGGGAAGTCAGGAACCAATACACGCAGTCAGTCAGGAAAGCTAAGGCCAGCTTCTTCAGGCAGAAATTTGCATCCTGTAGCTCCAACTCCAAAAAGTTATGGGACACTGTGAAGTCCATGGAGAACAAGAGCACCTCCTCCCAGCTGCCCACTGCACTGAGGCTAGGTAACACGGTCACCACCGATAAATCCATGATTATCGAAAACTTCAACAAGCATTTCTCAACGGCTGGCTATGCCTTCCGTCTGGCTACTCCAACCTCAGCCAACAGCTCCGCCCCCCCGCAGCTACTCGCCCAAGCCTCTCCAGGTTCTCCTTTACCCAAATCCAGATAGCAGATGTTCTGAAAGAGCTGCAAAACCTGGACCTGTACAAATCAGCTGGGCTTGACAATCTGGACCCTCTATTTCTGAAACTATCCGCCGCCATTGTCGCAACCCCTATTACCAGCCTGTTCAACCTCTCTTTCATATCGTCTGAGATCCCCAAGGATTGGAAAGCTGCCGCAGTCATCCCCCTCTTCAAAGGGGGAGACACCCTGGACCCAAACTGTTACAGACCTATATCCATCCTGCCCTGCCTATCTAAGGTCTTCGAAAGCCAAGTCAACAAACAGGTCACTGACCATCTCGAATCCCACCGTACCTTCTCCGCTGTGCAATCTGGTTTCCGAGCCGGTCACAGGTGCACAGGTGTACTAAACGATATCATAACCGCCATTGATAAAAGACAGTACTGTGCAGCCGTCTTCATCGACCTTGCCAAGGCTTTCGACTCTGTCAATCACCACATTCTTATCGGCCGACTCAGTAGCCTCGGTTTTTCTGATGACTGCCTTGCCTAGTTCACCAACTACTTTGCAGACAGAGTTCAGTGTGTCAATCGGAGGGCATGCTGTCCGGTCCTCTGGCAGTCTCTATGGGGGTGCCACAGGGTTCAATTCTCGGGCCGACTCTTTTCTCTGTATATATCAATGATGTTGCTCTTGCTGCGGGGAATTCCCTGATCCACCTCTACGCAGACGACACCATTCTGTATACTTCCGGCCTGTCCTTGGACACTGTGCTATCGAACCTCCAAACAAGCTCCAATGCCATACAACACTCCTTCCGTGGCCTCCAACTGCTCTTAAACGCTAGTAAAACCAAATGCATGCTTTTCAACCGTTCGCTGCCTGCACCCGCACGCCCGACTAGCATCACCACCCTGGATGGTTCCGACCTTAAATATGTGGACATCTATAAGTACCTAGGTGTTTGGCTAGACTGTAAACTCTCCTTCCATACTCATATCAAACATCTCCAATCGAAAATCAAATCTAGAGTCTGCTTTCTATTCCGCAACAAAGCCTCCTTCACTCACGCCGCCAAACTTACCCTAGTAAAACTGACTATCCTACCGATCCTCGACTTCGGCGATGTCATCTACAAAATAACTTCCAACACTCTACTCAGCAAACTGGATGCAGTTTATCACAGTGCCATCCGTTTTGTCACTAAAGCACCTTATACCACCCTGTATGCTCTAGTCGGCTGGCCCTCGCTACATATTCGTCGCCAGACCCACTGGCTCCAGGTCATCTACAAGTCCATGCCTAGTAATGCTCCGCCTTATCTCAGTTCACTGGTCACGATGGCAACACCCACCTGTAGCACGCGCTCCAGCAGGTGTATCTCACTGATCATCCCTAAAGCCAACACCTCATTTGGCCGCCTTTCGTTCCAGTTCTCTGCTGCCTGTGACTGGAACGAATTGCAAAAATCGCTGAAGTTGGAGACTTTTATCTCCCTCACCAACTTCAAACATCTGCTATCTGAGCAGCTAACCGATCGCTGCAGCTGTACATAGTCTACCGGTAAATAGCCCACCCAATTTTACCTACCTCATCCCCATACTGTTTTTATTTATTTTATTTTCTGCTCTTTTGCACACCAATATCTCTACCTGTACATGACCATCTGATCATTTATCACTCCAGTGTTAATCTGCAAAATTGTAATTATTCGCCTACCTCCTCATGCCTTTTGCACACAATGTATATAGACTCTTTTTTTTCTACTGTGTTATTGACTTGTTAATTGTTTACTCCATGTGTAACTCTGTGTTGTCTGTTCACACTGCTATGCTTTATCCTGGCCAGGTCGAAGTTGCAAATGAGAACTTGTTCTCAACTAGCCTACCTGGTTAAATAAAGGTGAAATAAAAAAATAAAAAAAATTGTGGCACATGTTTCGGAGAGAAATATTTATCACATTTATTATACATTTTTTCTCTCAATAATTTTACTGATTTTTGTGAACATTTTGAATGAAAGACCATAAGGATAAACAGCAACAACAAAACAATTCACAGCCTATTTTGCTCATATTTACCAAGGGTTCCAATATTAGTGGAGGGCACTGTATACCGAAGTAAATGCTATGATATACCATTAGCTAGAGCTAGGCAAAAGTTGTCAAACATTAGCTTGCTAGCTCACTAACAATTCACAGCCTGTTTTGCTCATATTTACCAAGGGTTCCAATATTAGTGGAGGGCACTGTATCCCGAAGTAAATGCTATGATATACCATTAGCTAGAGCTAGGCAAAAGTTTTCAAACGTTAGCTTGCTAGCTCACTAACTTTAGCTATTATTTTTGACTCAATCACACTAGCCCTGAATCAAACAATGAAACAAGCGTCCAAACTATTAAAGAGATATATATTCCGACGTAATGTGAGCTTTTATTAGTCAGTATAGCAAGTAACGTTATTGATCTGTCAGTTTCCCCAGCTAACTCCCTACTTTTCACACTGACACGGTATAAACAGCTCTACAGGCTTCACTGTCATGGTGCACAGTCAGTACACAACACTATGCTCATCATGTCTTAGCAGGATGAGATGGTGACAGGTGTCCCAGCAGGGTCAGACAGCCAGGTAAGATCTGTCTATGGAGCTCATGTGAATTTTGCAATATATTATAACAATCAGTGAATGGGTACAAAGTTCCATCTTGAGTTGATGGGTAGGCTACTGTCTGTGATCTGGGAATAATGGTACTTTCAATTATTGAACAATTGATTGTTTTCTTGGATAATATAATGTATAAATGCACACCAAGGTAATTCTTTGTCATGCCTCATCTGAGCAGTATCAGATGGTGACAGGGGACTCAGCAGGGTCAGGCAGTCAGGGAAGACCAGTCTGATACTGCGCAGAGGGGAGCTTTTGCAGATACAACACTTTTATCTCCCAGTGCAGCAAACACTGGACAGGCACGAAGCTTCAAGATAAAAATAATTTTAAAGCAGTCAGACAAACCTCTAAAGTTGATTTCCAAACTGTATCATGGGTTGATAGTGGCTTTTCCCGATGACACAAAACATGTCAAATAAAAATGTGTGGAAGACCAGGGAGACACTATTGATGATGATGAATGGATACAGATATGCCCACTCATGTTCATATAATCTCAGACATAAATGACTGCAGTTTAAAGATCATCCATAGAATGTACTACAGTGGAAAGAAAAAAGTGTGTGAACCCTTTGGAATTACCTGGAGTCTAATTCACAACAATACACAAACACAGTCTGCTTAAATGAAGGATCAACGACATACCCAAATCTAACTGCCTGTAACTCAGGCCGTGATGCAAGGATATGCATATTCTTGGTACCATTTGAAAGGAAACACTTCAAAGTTTGTGGAAATGTGAAAAGAATGTAGGAGAATATAACACAATAGATCTGGTAAAAGAAAATACGTAGAAAAAAACAACCGTTCCTTTGTATTTTTTTATTCATCTTTGAAATGCAAGAAAAAGGACATGATGTATTATTCCAGCCCAGCTGCAATTTAGAATTTGGCCACTAGATTGCGCAGTGTATGTGCAATGTTATAGACTGATCCAATGAACCATTGCATTTCTGTTAAAATAATTGTATCAAGACATCCCAAATGTGTGTAATTTGTTTATTAATAACTTTTCATGATCAAAACTGTACACTTTCCTCAAACAATAGCATGGTATTATTTCACTGTAATAGCTACTGTAAATTGGACAGTGCAGTTAGATTAACAAGAATTCAAGCTTTCTGCCAATATCAGATATGTCTATGTCCTGGGAAATTTTCACGTTACTTACAAACTCATGCTAATCGCATTAGCCTACGTTAGCTCAACCGTACCTTGGAAGGGACACCGATCACGAAGCAGTTAATCTCTTCTGAGATGTCTTTTGTTCCAGGCATGGTTCACATCAGGCACATCAGCAAACTCACATTTTGTGAGTGTTTTTATAGGGCAGGGCAGCTCTAACCAACATCTCCAATCTCATCTCAATGATTGTACTCCAGGTTAGCAGACTCCTGATTCCAATTAGCTTTTGGAGAAAGCCTAGGGTTTTTCCAACCTACACTGTGAATGTTTAAATGATGTATTCAATATAGACAAGAAAACAACAATAATTTGTGTGTTATTAATTTAAGCAGACTGTGTTTGTCTGTTGTTGTGACTTAGATGAAGATAAGATCGAATTTTATGACCAATTTATGCAGAAATCCAGATCATTCCAAAGAGTTCACATACATTTTCTTACCACTGTATATGCAAGTTAAACTGAATATCATGCATTCAGAAATTGCATTATTCTGCTGGAGGTGTAAAGCACAAAAATATTTAAACATGTTATTGTCTTGTGTAGGGTGGATGAATTCTGGCAAAGAGTATGTTCTTTTATCTCAGCATGTCCACATATAGTGCCTGTTTTTGTTTGCTTTGAAATGTTGATACTGGAGACTGTTATCAGAAGAAACTGTGCAACCTAGCATTTATAGCGGCTAAGAAATGCATTGCCATTAATTGGAACGTTGGTTATCCTCCCACAATGTCACAATGGATGGCAGAAATGTCAAGTTATGTATCACTATATTTGATTTATTACACAATTAAGGGTATACTGTGCAACTTTCATAACGTCTGTATTCCTTATATGGAATACTGTATGATAAATGGAGTCTGTATTGAAAGCATGCCCACATCAAGGGAGATACCCATTTAGGCAGGGCTGCTCAGTCTTGGCCCTTGGGGTCACTCTGGCCTTGGCCTATCACACCTGAAACCAATAATGAATGGTTGTAATCTTAATGAAGGTTAAAAAAAAGGGCGCTGAATAATTTTGCACGCCCAATTTTTCAGTTTTTGATTTGTTAAAAAAGTTTGAAATATCCAATAAATGTCGTTCCACTTCATGATTGTGTCCCACTTGTTGTTGATTCTTCACAAAAAAATACAGTTTTATATCTTTATGTTTGAAGCCTGAAATGTGGCAAAAGGTCGCAAAGTTCAAGGCGGCCGAATACTTTCGCAAGGCACTGTACTAGACGTTCACATATTAACTATCGGCTGGATTCAGAGGGCTAAAGAAATGGTTTATTTTCAAATGATTGACACGCCTGTAACAGACCATAGAGCTATTCGCATACACGTGTGAATATTGCCCTGTAATGATAGTCAATGCAAAGCTTCATAACAGAAATTGAATAGCTTCATATTAAAACATGAAATAGTCAAATTTCACTGGTTTAGTAATACATTTTTGGAATAAAGCCCAGAGAAAAAGTGAATATAGGACAAACTGGGAACTTCTAAAGTTTGAAACTGGTTAATATTTAAGAAAATATAGCAGTGATCTTGCAAAGACCAGAAAGATAGAAGAGGAAAATGGTACATAAAGAAATACTTCACTCTTCCAGAGACCTCCTAATCGTCTCTCAGATACGGATAAAGCTAAGTTAGTTAGATTAAATTGACAAGGTTAAGGCAAGAGGTGCTTCATTCAGATCAATGAAAAAATGGCTTGAAGAAGGAGAGCAGAACTCTGCTTATTTTTTCAGGCTGGATATATTTAACTCTAACAGTAACACTACTCAACAGTTAAAGGGAATGATATGATCTCTGATGTCCCTATGACAATTGACAACTTCTGTGCCAATTTTTACAGGAACTTACAGTACAGTGAATAAGTATTTGCCCACTTTCTGATTTTCTCTATTTTTGCATATTTTTGATACTGAATGTTATCAGATCTTCAACCAAAACCTAACATTAAATAAAGGGAACCTGAGTTTACAAAAAACAACAAAATTCCCTTGTGTGTAAAAGTAATTTCCCCCTTACACTCAATAACCTTTAGCTGCAATGACTGCAACCAAATGTTTGTATTTTTTTTATTTCACCTTTATTTAACCAGATAGGCCAGTTGGGAACAAGTTCTCATTTACAACTGCGACCTGGCCACGATAAAGCAAAGCAGTGCGACACAAACAACAACACAGAGATACACATGGAATAAACAAACATACAGTCAATAACACCATAATAACACAAATGCTTCCTGTAGTTGTTGATCAGTCTCTCACATCGCTGTGGAGGAATTTTGTCCACTCTTGCATTCAGAACTGCTTTAACTCAGTGACATTTGTAGGTTTTCAAGCATGAACTGCTTGTTTCAAGTTCTGCCACAACATCTAAATTGGGATTGAGTCTGGACCTTGACTCAGCCATTCCAAAACTAAAAATGTGTTGATTTAAAACCATTTTCATGTAGACTTGATTGTCTGTTTCTGATAATTGTCTTGCTGCATGACCCAGCTGCGCTTCAGCTCACAGACGGATGGACAGACAATTCTCTGATACATAGCATAATTTATGTTTCCTTCTATGGCAAGTCATCTAGGTCCTGAGGCAGCAAAGCATCCACAATCCATCACACTACCACCTGCTTGACTGTTGGTATGAGGTTCTTACTGTGGAATGCAATGTTTGGTTTTCACCAGACATAATGGGACCCATCTCATCAAAAACAACAACTGGAAGCACTTGGATGATCATCAAGACTCTTGGAAGTCTACCTTCATATCACTCCCCAAAAAATTTACAAATACAAAATGATGCACTATTTGTGCATTGTTTGGACACAGATTCCCACATTAGTGTTTTCATTGCATATTTACCTGAATTAACTTTAAGAAACACGATTTTGTCCAGTCTTTGGTTTGAGGATCATGTGGTGGGCTATGAATGCCTAGTTTGTTAATTTAGCATAGCAGATGCTCTTGTATTCCCATGCCATACTCATAGTCAACACAAATCTATTTTGTAATAACAATATCATGGAATAAAATATAATAAATTAGTAGATAGTTTCCTGAATGTAAAAAAAGTTATAAGTGCATATTGGCCTACCTTATGATATGCGGCTCTGTGTTAATAAACAAATGTCTTTTTCTCAAATTCTACGATTTGGTACTTCAGATGTAACTGGTTCATTATTACACTGTTAGCACTGTTCCTAACTTAGACTATCCTCTTATTTAACAGCCTGTATTGAAATCACAGCCTCTCTGGTGCTGTAGCATGCGCTCATTCAGTCTCTTGCTCTGGTTTGATATTACAATATTCTGCTTGTCTCCAGTCATGTAAAATGAAGTAGAATTGCATAAATGTGTTTATAAATGGCCATTTCTTCTCAGAACTCAAATAAGATGATAGATTCATGCAGTGCTTTTATTATAATGGAGATCTTTTCCCCTCTACCCTTGTCCGCGGCGGAATGTAAATCAACAACCTTCTGACAACTTTGGCATGTAGGCTAATGCTTACAAAATGAAGAACAGCTTCTAAAACTGCATATCTAAAGGCTCTGGTCTGTCCTAGGATTGAGGGTAAACGGTAAGCATGTTCTCTGCTATCCACTTTGTTTCATTTTGGGTACAGGGGAGGGTCACTTGTCTCATTTCAAACGGTCATGGAGTGTAAAAATATATTTTACTGAAGGGTCATCCATATTCATTTCAGAGAGGTCCTATTTTCTCCAGGTATCCCTCATTATAAATACCTTACAGTCCCTTAACAGTTCACAAGCACCTCAGTAAAGAAACTCAAGACAGATCTGACAGACCTGAAAACCCAAACCTGAAAACCCACATCATTTCCTTCTTACACTACATCTTAAATACTTTGAGGGCTTGTTTCCCAGACACATACAGTGCCTTGCGAAAGTATTCGGCCCCCTTGAACTTTGCGACCTTTTGCCACATTTCAGGCTTCAAACATAAAGATATAAAACTGTTTTTTTTGTGAAGAATCAACAACAAGTGGGATACAATCATGAAGTGGAACGACATTTATTGGATATTTCAAACTTTTTTAACAAATCAAAAACTGAAAAATGTATTATTATTAATATATCTTTATGTTTGAAGCCTGAAATATGGCAAAAGGTCGCAAAGTTCAAGGGGGTCGAATACTTTCGCAAGGCACTGTATTAGGCCTAGTCCTGGACTAAAACCCTGTTTTAATGGAGATTCTACATTGTGCATACTTTTTAGTCCAGGGCTTAATCTGTGTCCAGGAAACAGGCCCTGAATGTTTGATCTACGGGGATTCTTCATTTAGTTGATGGACCTACAGTATGCTCATTGTCCTTCAATCATACAACACCATGGAGGAGATTCCCAACTCTAGTTCTTATCATGACAATAATGTTTTAAAACGTCATACGAAACATAAACATAGTTGTTCATGTTACAGTTTCAGAAATGGGGAAGTTGTTTAAGAGCAGAACTTTAGGCAAGTTGGACAAACATCTAATGCAGTGAGTTGATAAGATCTTGTTACCAAGAGGAAATGCTCTCTCTTCTCCATCCTGAACACAGAGGGGAATGACTTGTGTGAGCTCCAATTTTAAAAAAAACTTTATTTAACTACGCAAGTAAGTTAAGAACAACTTCTTATTTTCAATGACGGCCAAGGAACAGTGGGTTAACTGCCTGTTCAGGGGCAGAGCGACATATTTGTACCTTGTCAGCTCAGGGGTTTGAACTTGCAACCTTCCGGTTACTAGTCCAATGCTCTAACCACTAGACTACTCTGCCACCCCTTCAAGCCTAACATTCAAATAAGAGGCAAATTGGTTGCAGTCAAATCATTAGTCCCAGAGAAACAGATAAAGTCACCTTGAGTTACTCCATTTGATCAACTTCGCTTTCTCTATGAGATACAACAGAGTTTGTCTGCACAATTTTTTTCCACACAACTGTTAGTTATGTTCGCAAATGTAATTACTATGTCTGCAGGCTTGGCTACCTGATGCTTTATACAATGTTTATGGGACTTCCACTGTTGTTCCAGGCGTAGCCTACACCCTCAAGTTACACAACTGATAGAAAAAGGAGGCATCGGCCCATTTGCTAATGTTGTAGGGAGTTTTATGTGCAAAAGCATTTACACAAGCATAGCTGCAAAAAGCAGTTTGATGGTGGGGGCTGGGCGCTGTCTTTGTTCGTTTTTTTTTCTTCTTTTTTATTTTTCAGGGGGTGTTACAGCACCACTACTTCCTGTGGCTATGTTCACACCTCCATGGTGTTGTATGATTGAAGGACAATGAGCATACTGTAGGTCCATCAACTAAATGAAGAATCCCCGTAGATCAAACATTCAGGGCCTGTTTCCTGGACACAGATTAAGCCCTGGACTAAAAAGTATGCACAATGTAGAATCTCCATTAAAACAGTAGCCATCAACGCTTGTGAACATAGCCACAGGAAGTAGTGGTGCTGTAACACCCCCTGAAAAATAAAAAAGAAGAAAAAAAAACGAACAAAGACAGCGCCCAGCCCCCACCATCAAACTGCTTTTTGCAGCTATGCTTGTGTAAATGCTTTTGCACATAAAACTCCCTACAACATTAGCAAATGGGCCGATGCCTCCTTTTTCTATCAGTTGTGTAACTTGAGGGTGTAGGCTACGCCTGGAACAACAGTGGAAGTCCCATAAACATTGTATAAAGCATCAGGTAGCCAAGCCTGCAGACATAGTAATTACATTTGCGAACATAACTAATAAGACTAATAAGCCTACATGTATAGCTTACATATATATATATATATATATATGACGTTTCTGTATCACATGGAAAAATATCTAAATGTGTCACACATGATATTAACACAGCTGTCTCTAGTCTCAAGTCTCCACAACCACAGTCACAATAATCAAGGGGCACATACCGAAGATATGCAGCAGCGTCACCTTCAGTTTTCTTCTTTGAGAAAACAGCATTGTAGCCTACAGTCCATACAATCATCCAACTGGTTCCACTAAATCATCTTCAAATAACATGACATATTCTGAGATACTCGACAAGAGCGCCCAGACATTGACGTTGTTAGTTTAAGCTTTCCCAGGGGCCGGGTGGGTGGAGTTTAAATTTGAGAGACAACTACAACTCCATCTACAGTTGTATTTGCTTTTCACAAACAACATAAAAAAGAGGAGGGGCATGGAGGGAGATATTATCCTGTTATCCCAGCGGCATCCTTGGTGGTGTAGCCAGGAGTCTTTGCTGTGTTTTTCAATATGATGAAACTGCATCAAAGGTAACACCTGTTAATTTGTCTCTGAAAAGAGTGATTGTTGTTGAATAATTGTTGAATGTTGAGTGATGGTGGATGAGCATCACATTTCGAGGCAGAGAACAGAGAGAGAGAGAAAAGTCAGAGAGCTAGAGAAGGGGGAGAGTGAGGGAGGAGGGAGAGAGAGAGAGAGGAGGGAAAGCGAGAGAGAGAGGGGAGGGGAGAGAGAAAACAGCCAGGAACACTCTAATCATTCTTGATTAAACATTTTTTTTTATTTTTTTTTTACATCAAATAAAATTAAAATGTATTGGTCACATGCACATATTTAGCAGATATTATTGCGGTTGTAGCGACGTGCATTTATTTAATGGATATTGTATGTTTGTGAAGGATTCACCATCCTGCTTTGTTAACAATTTGACCAGGTGACACAATAATGATCCATTTGAGCAGGGCGTTATGTGTTTAGTGTCTGTGAGTGAAGACTGTCAGCTGTCTATTTTGATCCACACTGGGTGAACCGTTTAGGAATTACTGCACCTCTTGTACATATTCCCACCTAATTCAGGGGAGCAAAAGTATTGTCACATTTCTACAATTGTTCTTTTAGTTTGAAAATGTGTTTTAGGTTGTGTAGATCAGGGGGGAAAAAAATCTAAACTTTTCCCTTTTAATATTTTAATTTTAGGCAGCAAAATGTGAAAACTGCTCAAGGGTATGTTGGGTTGCTAGATCAGAAGATTGCTAGATCAAATCCCCGAGCTGACAAGGTTAAAATCAGTTGTTCCTAGGCCGTCATTGTCAATAAGAATTTGTTCTGAACTGACTTGCATAGTTAAATAAAGATTAAAAAAACAACACATTTTGGTAGGCAATGGGGACACTATCCAGACTTGAGATTTGTTGATTTAACATGGACTTAAGCCCCCCAATTGTACTAAAGTTATTTTTTTGTCAATTTATACAACTCTGAATCAGAGCCTGTAAAAACTACAACTACCTAACACCAACACCCAAAGCTAATAATAACAAATTAAAATCAGTTACAGTACACTGTACACTCAATAGTAACAATATACTTACTTTTTAGCACTTTGCGATTGTGCGATTTTTAATTGAAAGCAGGTTAAGAAATGTAATGTATTATTATTGATTACTGTTACTCTTAAATAATATGCATGTCAAACAAATATGTCTACCTAGATAAGCTTAGTCACAGACACGTTCATTTATTCTTCACATTCCTCACAGCTCATTAAATACATTCTTATAACACCTGACACATTTGTGAAAGTTAAACATGTTTCACCTGCATTCTGATTGGTTTTCTCAACTTTTGTGACGTTAGTATAGGGATATTGTATAGTATTTTTTTCCCCAATTAATTTTGGAGAAGAGCCTGTAGTTTGTGATTAATGAGGGATTGTGGAGTAGATGCCTTGGAATCAGGATACATTTCTGTAATAGGGTGAACTATAACTTTTATAAGATACACCGGGCCAAAAAAGACATGTCGACCTATTTTGAGAGGGTTATGTTAGCTAGTTAAACCATTTAGCAGTTGTCAGTTAATTCAGATGTACTAATGGCACTAAAGACGTCTCTTTTCTTGTTCTACGGGAGTGTTTTTAACCAGAACAAGAACAGCTCACCACGTTCAGACACTCAACTGTGACACTATGATAACTGCGATACCCTTTTTTCTTCTCACGCTATAACAGTATCCTTATTGAGACATTCACAGCGTTCTCATTTACTGTTCTGACCACATTGACGTTTTACGTGAAGCCCACTGCCTGTTTCCTCAACATCTTGTCTCTCGCTCTGCTATCTAGCTTCTCTATGTGACAGACATTTCCTTTTAAAGAACAACAGTCTGATACCATTAAATGCATCTTAAATACTTGCCATACTTTTAATTTGATCCAAAGGGTTCTTCATTTTGTTGATGGACCCAACAACATTGGAAGACTTGATAGAGCTGATGGTCACTTTAAATGGAACACTAGTCACTTTAATAATGTTTACATACTGTTTTACTCATTTCATACATATATTCTGTATTTTACTGTATTTCACAATATTTATATATTTTTTTATTCCATTCTTTTACTTTTAGATTTGTGTGTATTGTTCTGTACGGAACACAAGCATTTCCCTACACCTGCAACAAAATCTGCTAAATATGTGTATGTGTCCAATACATTTGATTAAATGTACAGTACATTTCTATGAGGATGACACTGTTCTCTATTCAAGTGGCAGCAGTTTGACTTTGACTTTTGAAAAAGCTCAAACAGCTTTTAACATCCGTCAACAGAATCAGTATGATTTGAAGCTCCTACTGAATTCCTCTAAAACAAAACACATTGTATTTTCCAATACTAAACACTCTGAAAACCATGTCATTACTTCCTTGGAAGGAAATTCCATAGAGCGAGTGAAGCTGAGTTCCCATAATCATGTTGAAAACCTGGTAAAGAAGATCAAGTTGAGAATAGGTTTTTATTACCAGCATACGGGTTGTTTTTCTTTGGAGGCCAGAAAATAGCTAGTACCGAGTATATTCCTGTCTGTCTTGGACTACAGTGATGTAATTTATAAACAGACCTCAAGCACAACCCTGATGTCATGAATCATGCAGCTCTTAGGTTTATTAGCAACCAAAAGCTTCTGACACATCACTGTGATCTCTATAGTGCTGTTGGCTGGTCGTCGTTGACTCTACTACACTTACACATTATACACTATGATTTAGAAGGGCATTTTGGGAAAAATTCTTTGATAAGGTCCGAAAATTAAATACCAGCTACGGTCTCACTAATGACTTTTAATGGTTACTGAAATCAGAACAGATCGTGGCAAAAAGTATTTTAGCAACTAATTCCAGTGATTTTGTAATTCTGTCCAGACCAGCATGAATCTCCAGAATCTTGTTTCCTTGGAGGAGTTTGAATGTTTGGTTGACACATGTTTCTAAGGAATGTGATTGTCATTCGGACTTGATGCTGTGGTACATATGATAGATTTAAAAAAAATCTAAGACGATTATATGTTTCTGTAATTAAAATGTATGTCTGTCTTTGCAAATGTATTTTTTTTATGGTGTGTCTATGTCTGTAAGTTGCTACAGTATGTCTGATATCTGTATCAAACATTGCTCACCCCTGCTGCTATCTTGGTTGGACAAGGTCTCTCTTGAAAAATATTTTTTATCTCAATGAGATTAACCTGGAGTAACAAAGGCTAAATAGAACATAATAATAATTCTCCTTCAATAATACATATTGGGGGTGTTTCCCAACTCACTGTTCCTGTTACAGTGTCAGAAAAAGTTCAAGAGGAAGTGCGAGCTCTGTCAGTTGGCCAATATTCAAAACAGAGGCAAAATTTGGCTCCCAAGTGGCGTAGCAGTCTAAGGCACAGCACCTCACCTTAGTACCTGGTTCAAATCCAGCCTGTATCACATCTGGCCATGACTGGTGCATAATTGTCACTGTGTCGTCTGGGTTTGGCCGGAGCAGGCCGTCAATTGTAAATAAGAGTTTGTTCTTAACTCACTTGCCTTGTTAAATAAAGGTTAAATAAAAAATAGTGATGGTGAAGCTATAGAACCTTTTGAGGATCTGAAGACACATGCCAAATCCTTTAAATCTCCTGAGGGAGATTTGTTGTGCCCTTTTTGTCATGCCCTCTTCACAACTGTCTTGGTGTGTTTGGATCATGATAGTTTGTTGGTGATGTGGACACCAATGAACTTGAAGCTCTCAACCTGCTCCACTATAGCCCTGTCGATGATAATGTAGTCCACAATCATCTCCTTTGATTTGCTCACATTGAGAGAGAGGTTGTTATCCTGGCACCACATGGCCAGGTCTCTGACCTCCTTCCTATAGGCTGTCGCATCATTGTTGGTGATCAGGCCTACCACTGTTGTGTCGTCGGCAAACTTAATGATGGTGTGGGCCATGCAGTCATGGGTGAACAGGGAGTACAGGAAGGGACTAGGCACCCACCCCTGAGGGGCCACAGTTTTGAAGATCAGCGTGGCAGATGTGTTGTTACCTACCCTTACCACCTGGGGGCGGCCCATCAGGAAGTCCAGGATTCAGTTGCAGAGAGAGGTGTTTAGTTCCAGGGTCCTTAGTTTAGTGATGAGCTTTGGGGGAACTACGGTGTTGAACGCTGAGCTGTAGTCAATGAATAGCATTCTCAAGTAGGTGTTCCTTTTCTCCAGATGGGAAAGGGAAGTGTGGGGTGCAATAGAGATTGTATCATCTGTGTATCTGTTGGGAAGGTATGCAAATTGGATTGGGTCAAGTGTTTCTGGGATAATGGTCACACCCCAAGCCGGTTTAGAGGGTACCAAACTAGGAGGCCCACGGCAGTCCAAGCACACACAGGTTCCACCGGCTCCAAAAAGGGATTACAGCTGCACAATTAATTGAATTCAGATATCCATATGGCATGCAATATTTTGAAATGACACCCAGCCGTGTATCGCGTCCTTTCTTTTTTTTACTCCGTTTTTTTCCCCTCTTGCGGCTGCTTTTCACACACAACAAGCTCGGCCCCGCCACTCAAACAGCACAATTCCTCCTCTTCGCTGTAATATTTACTATACGTTTGCATGCTGTTCTGTTATGTCAAATGCAGTCAACGGATGGTTGCAAACAAGAATGATGCTGCTTTCCACTTTGCTTCTAAATATACATCATCCTACTTCGATTATTCATGTAGTTCACCCAAGTGTTTTGATATACAGTATATTGCAAGTCAAATTGCAATTGAAATATTTGGTTAAAAAAAAACGCTATATGATTTTTTGCCTATATCGTGCAGCCATAGTTACAGAAGCCACCTTTTTCACTAATACTTACCCAAGAAACCTGAACTATCAGAGCCACATATAGACCAATTCCATAGACCCCATGGTTTCAAAAACAATACTCACCTTGCGAGCCTAAAATGTCAGAACCTCAAGTCCAAAACATTAGAACACCTGTCATGACTTGGTGAAACACACAAGTGCGCTGCATAGCATCGACTAGAGTCGATGAACCTGAAATCTATATACTCGCACACTACCACGGCAACCAAAGGCTCAAATCCACAGAAAGCTGAGGTAATCCTGATAAGGTTTACCAGGCTGCACAACCTGTACGCTACCTAACACTATGAGCAACACTGGGAGAAGATAAATCCAAGCTATAAAACCTTACAAAGCTATGTGTGGAACCCCAATTCACTGCAGCACAGTTATCACCAATCGTCATGCCCCTGAACAATAGCCAAGAAGCTGCCACACCCATATGGAGGAGATGAGAAAGGGAATAGTTTGAAAAGTGGGACCTGTAAGACATACAGTAGGCATAACATTGGGAGCAAAAGATGCATTAGGATGTAACATCATTTTGGAGTTGCCAGGTGCGAACTCCAAACAGGAAGGTTGTACTGATAGCTCGTGGAGATCCCGAACACGCTTGGCCGACACCAAGGCCATGAGCAGGGCAGGCTTGTAGGAAAGGATTTTCTGAGCCACAGTCCAATAAGGCTCACACAGAGCGTCCAGGACCAAAGCCAGGTCCCAGGTTGGTGCCATAGCCTTCGATACTGGTCTGAGCTGACGCCTTTCAGGAATTGCACACAAGAGGCTGAGACCCCGGGGTAGAGCCATCAATTCCTACATGACACGCAGAAAATGGCTGCCATTTAAACCTTCAACGTGGAAAAAGGAAGGCCATACCCAAAAAGTTATTGCAAGAACGCCAAAATGTCCACCAAAGAGTTCTGAAAATGAGAAAGTCAATCACCGAGGGCTGCAGTCTCCACTCCATAGAGATATCTGTGAAGATACATCACCCTGAGCGACAGGAAATTTGCACTGCTCCTTAAGAACAGATAACGTGCCAGGTTTAGGAGAAAGAGAGACCACATCCCCCTGCCTGATGATAGACTTTACCAGCACATACTGGCCCTCCAACATCTGAAATAAAAACCTCAGCTATAGCAAAACTGTCCGTAGCTCTAGGGAATTAATATGCAGCATCCTTTGCGCTGTTTACCAAATCCCTCTTTCTGAGTAGCGCTCCATATCTCAGTAAGGATGCTTCGGTCACGATGACCCTGCAGTCACTACCCGGGCCATGAGAACCCCACCCCCATGTTCTTGTTAAACTCTTGCAGCAAGTCGATTTGATACATCTATAGCATATTAACCACATTCAACAACCGGTCTGCGACTCCCGCTGCTTGGTACCCTTTGTTCCGCTGATGCTTTGAGAACCGACACTGTTTATTCAGAAGCATTGCACTAATATTGTTAGCATCTTGAGCTAAGTAACTCGCCAGCTTTCCATCCATCAGCGTTGTGCAAACAACACAGCTTTTCGGCAAAAGCATAAGCGTTTATGTAAGAACATCTCTCTCAGTAGACAAAATATTACAAACACTAGCAGCCAAGTAGATTGCTCACGAAAGTCAGAAAAGCAATAGATTAAATCGCTTACCTTTGATGATCTTTGGATGTTTGCACTCACAAGACTCCCAGTTACACAATAAATGTTCCTTTTGTTCTATAAAGATTATTTTTATATCCAAAATACCTCCATTTGTTTGGCGCGTTATGTTCAGAAAATTCCAAATAGTATCCGTAATGTCCACAGAAACATGTCAAACGATTTTTTATAAATATTTAAAATATATAATCGATAATATATCAACCGGGACTGTCGCTTTTTCAATAGGAGTGGGATAGACAATGACAATGGCTGCCCCACTCCGTTGCGCAAACAAAACTCTGCGAACACCCAGCTATCCACTGACGCAATGTTATCGTTCTCGCTCATTTTTCAAAATAAAGGCTGAAACTTTGTCTAAAGACTGTTGACACCTTGAGGAAGCCACAGGAAAAGGATTCTGATTGATATCCCTTTAAATGGAGGCAAGGCATCCATTAGACAGAGAGCTTTCAGGAAAAACAGCACTTCCTGGTTGGATTTTCCTCAGGTTTTCACCCTGCAATATCAGTTCTATTATACTCACAGACAATATTTTGACAGTTTTGGAAACTTTAGAGTGTTTTCTATCCTAATTTGACAATTATGTGCATATTCTAGTTTCTGGGCCTAAGAAATAGGCAGTTTCAAATAGGTATGTCTTTTTAGCCAAAAACGAAATTCCTGCCCTCTACACTCAAGAAGTTAAAGAGGGGTAAGCGACGCTTCACCACTGCAGGGACAGGAGATAAATACATTCCCCCAAAGCTGGTGGAACTCCACTGCAGGGGAGAAGACCAATAGTTCACTCTCCGGCGCCGAATCCAAATCCGGGGCTTTAGGCTCCCCCAGACTGAGTTAATCCTATTCAAACTCGGCTGGTTTGCCTTTGTGAACTTAATCTTACCACTGGGCATCTTACTCAAGCAAGGAAGCACAGGTCTACTCAAGCAGAGCAGAAAATAGTTGGCTTTTAGCAAACACAAAAACCGATACCAAGACCCAAAACTCACAACACCTTGGGGCACGAGTACTCTCAACCCACTATCATAGACCTAAGTCACAGCTCAATTTCGTAGTCTTTGTGTGATTGAACATTTTGTAAATTCCTTGACACATTCTTCCTTCAGGCGATCAAAGAATTTAAGAAATGAATGCGTGCCCTGGTATTAGTACCAGGAAGACAGGGCTTTCGAGTGCGGGCTAGGCATCCATTGACCCATTGGGCGTGATTTCAGGTAAATATGATTGGTCGCTAACTCCACACAGTATGTTATACCGAGTGACCGACTGAAAGAGAACAGATAGAAAATATATAGAAATGATAATGGACCTGTATATTTTAAAGACCGCAAACAGCTTTCGAAGAACAAATCGTTCAGGAAAAGTATTATCAGCTAGCGTTTTCATTCTGATTCATTCACCTAAAAGAGCCGGCTCTGAACTTCCCTTCATTCAGCAACCATGATTGTGTGAAATAGACACGACCTCCGCCTGGGGCCTCTAAATCAACACACACACCACCACCACCCTTGCACTCACACACCACCACCCATGCTCTCTCTCACCTGCAGTCTCTCCCTCCTCTGTAAATATTTGTGTAATAAAATGCCATAGACAGGCCTATGCTCAGATAAGATAAACAGGAGGATGTCTCTACAACAGCAGTGGAAAGAGAGATTCATCTGCTGATAGGAAAGCAACCGGTAGCCTACCCCATGATGGCTAGTCTACTCCATTACCGTCCAAGATCTTTATATTTTATGTCCAGAATTGAACTGGCTCTGGCAGCCAAAACAGTCTGCGTGTCTTGATTAATACATTTATATTTTCAGTTCAAGACTTTTCTGGCTTCCCTCTTCTGTTACACACAGGTGTTCTCAGATGCTGGATGGCTAATTAGCGGCCGTCTTTCTGTTCCATGAACAAGCACACACAGAGTTGGTGTAATATGGAAATATGGCCGTGGGATCCTTTTTGTTTTTAAAAATGATTTCTCAATGATTTGAACGTTTCCAAGGTTTCCAAAACCGTATTTGCAACCGAGGATTATTACAATTTACACAAAGCGTCGTCGGGACTGCTGTATAATTGTAACACCTGATTCTTGTTAGGCCTATCTGAAAACACATACATTTTGAAGTCTTAAATTGACAACACATGCATTGATCTTGAAATATTGATGGCTATTCAGAGAGTAGTCTAAGTCATCTTCGAATAAGCTATCCCTTAGCTACAAATATATTGCAGTGCAGTAGGAATGTATATATTGCAGTTATTACAAACCTACTGCAATACTGTAATAGAGCTCAGGGAGGGTTTCACAACACGCAAGACAAAATAGAGCCTAGTCTCTCATCAGGGATTTAATTTATTTTGGGAGATTGCAAAATACGACATTTTCATTCAATGCAGTAGAAAAATATTGTTTCAGTTGATAATAAAACATGTTTGTTTAGTTACTTTTTCATCAACTTGTTTCTGTAACTTTCTAGCAAATCAAGCTAGCCTACAGAGCATCTAACTAGCTAGCCTACAGAGCATCTAACTAGCTAGCCTAAAGAGCATCTAACTAGCTAGCCTACAGAGCATCTAACTAGCTAGCTTACAAAGCATCTAACTAGCTAGCCTACAAAGCATCTAACTAGCTAGCCTACAGAGCATCTAACTAGCTAGTCAACAGAGCATCTAACTAGCTAGCTAAAAGCTACACTATACTCTAGCTTGCAACCTGTTGTTAATTATCATCAAAAACAAACATCATTACATTTACAATAAACTAAAACCGGAGGTAACAGTCATAAAAATAGTACCTACTTATAGGATTGGGTAATTGTTTACAAATTGCTAGCTATCCCATAAAACCATTGTCGAAAACCACATATTTTTAATTTCTGTGTTTTGGTAACTTCCTGTTCTATGACGGACTCTGGCCGGACTGAAGAAGACGCATGGTTTCGATCCTTCAACCACAACGGATCCTTCAACCACAAGGGGCATTGCATTGCCACTCCGGCTGTGGATGTCAATTGAATGACATCTTGCGCAATGTAACGGGAGTGCTTATGGTCAATGTGAATGATTCCTATAGAATCAATTTAGGTGCAATCAGTTAGTTTATTTTGTCAGAAATCAAATTATATATACATTTTTTAATCTAGGAATACTAATCTTACCTGTTTCTAACAACAGAAATAATTTCAGAACAATCTGAGATGGTGGGTTTCATGGCTTGCTGAAATGACAAGGAATGACCCAATAGCTAAACAGAATGTTATCTGCCTGAAGGCCCAAAAAACAGGATCAGGCAAGGTTTTTATTTTATTTTTTATTTCACCTTTATTTAACCGGGTAGGCCAGATGAGAAGAAGTTCTCATTTACAACTGCGACCTGACCAAGATAAAGCAAAGCAGTGCGACACAAAAAACACAGAGTTACACATGGGATAAACAACGTAAAGTCACAATAGAAAAGTATATATATAGTGTGTGCAAATGTATAAGATAAGGGAGGTAAGGCAATAAATAGGCCATAGTGGCAAAATAATTAAATTTGAGCAATTAAACACTGGTAGATGTGCAGAAGATGAATGTGCAAGTAGAGTTACTGGTGTCAGAAAGGAGCAAAAAGTAAATCATTTGGGAATGAGGTAGTTGGGTGGGCTATTTACAGATGGGCTACGTCAGGTACAATGATCAGTAAGCTGTTCTGACACCTGTTGCTTAAAGTTAGTGAGGGAAGACTCCAGCTTCAGTCATTTTTGCAATTCGTTCCAGTCATTGGCAGCAGAGAACTGGAAGGAAAGGCAGCCAAAGAGGAGTTAGCTTTTGACCAGTGAAATATACCTGCTGGAGCACGTGCTATGGGTGGGTGCTGCTATGGTGACCAGTGAGCTGAGATAAGGCGGGACTTTACCTAGCAAAGACTTATAGATGACCTGGAGCCAGTAGATTTGGCGACAAATATGAAGCAAGGGCCAGCCAACGAAAGCCTACAGGTCGCAGTGGTGGGTAGTATATGGGGCTTTGGTGGCAAAGCGGATGGCACTGTGATAGACTACATCCAATTTGCTGAGTAGAGTGTTGGAGGCTATTTTGTAAATGACATCGCCGAAGTAAAGGATCAGTAGGATAGTCAGTTTTAAGAGGATATGTTTGGCAGCATGAGTGAAGGTTACTTTGTTGCGAAATAGGAAGCCAATTCTAGTTTTAATTTTGGATTGAAGGTGCTTAATGTGAGTCTGGAAGAAGATTTTACAGTCTAGCCAGACACATAGGTATTTGTAGTTGTCCACATATTCTAAGTCAGAACCGTCCAGAGTAGTGATGCAGACGTGTACGGGCAGCAATCGGTTGAAGAGCATGCATTTAGTTTTACTTGCATTTAAGAGCAGTTGGAGTCTACGGAAGGAGTGTTGTGTGGAATTGAAGCTCATCTGGAGGTTAGTTAACACAGTGTCCAAAGAAGGGCCAAATGTATACAGAATTTTGTCGCCTGCATAGAGGTGGATCAGAGAATCACCAGCAGCAAGAGCGACATCATTGATGTATACAGAGAAAAGAGTCGGCCTGAGATTTGAACCCTGTGGCACCCCCGTAGAGACTGCCAGAGGTCTGGACAACAGGCCCTCCGATTTGACACACAGAACTCTGTTCAGTTCAAATCTGAGAAGTAGTTTGTTAACCAGGCGAGGCAGTCATTTGAGAAACTAAGGCTGTTGAGTCTGCCGATTAGAATACGGTGATTGTCAGAGTTTAAAACCTTAGCCAGGTCGATGAAGACAGCTGCACAGTATTGTCTTTTATTGATGGCGGGTATAATGACATCGTTTAGGACCTTGAGCATGGCTGAGGTGCACCCATGACCTGCTCGGAAACCAGATTGCATAGCGTAGAAATTACGGTGGGATTCGAAATGGTTGGTGATCTATTTGTTATCTTGGCTTTTGAAGACTTTAGAAAGGCAGAGTATGATAGATATAGGTCTGTTACAGTTTGGGTCTAGAGTGTCACCCCCTTTGAAGAGGGGGATAACCACGGCAGCGTTCCAATCTTTAGGGATCTCAGACGATAAAAAAGAGAGTTTGAACAGGCTAGTTATAGTGGTTGCAACAATTGCTGCGGATAAAAAAAGAGAGGGTCCAGATTGTCTAGCCCAGCTGATTTGTAGGGGTCCAGAATTTTCAGCTTTTTCAGAACAGCTATCTTGATTTGGGTGAAGGAGAAATGGGGGAGGCTTGGGCAAGTTGCTGTGGGGGGTGCAGAGCTGTTGACCAGGGTAGGAGTAGCCAGGTGGAAAGCATGGCCAGACGTTAAGCATTTCCCAGTTTAGTTCCCCTAACAGTACAAACTCTGATGATAAATGGTGGGCAATTAATTCACATGTAGTGTCCAAGGCACAGCTGGGGGCAGAGGGGGGTTTATAAGAGAGACTCATTTCTGAAAAGGTGGAATTTTGAAAGGAGAAGCTCGAACTGTTTAGGCACAGACTTGGATAGCATGACAGAACTTTGCAGGCTATCTCTGCAGTAGATTGCAACTACACCCCCTTTTGCAACTCCACCCCCTTTGGCAATTCTATCTTGGCGGAAAATGTTGTAGTTGGGGATGGAAATTTCTGAATTTTTGGTGGCCTGCCTAAGCCAGGATTGAGACACAGCTGGGACATCAGTGTTGGCGGAGTGTGCTAAAGCAGTGAATAAAACAAACTTAGGGAGGACACTTCTGATGTTAACATGCATGAAACCAAGTCTTTTACGGTTACAGAAGTCAACAAATGATAGCGCCTGAGTAATGGGAGTGGACCTGGGGGATACAGGGCCTGGGTTAACCTCTACATCACCAGAGGAACAGAGGAGGAGTAGGATAAAGGTACGACTAAAGGCTATAAGAACTGGTCGTCTAGTGCATTGGGGACAGAGAATAAAAGGAGCAGATATGTTGTGGTATTGTGTACATTTTCAATGAAGGTAACTGAATGTTAATGTCTATTGTGAGAGAATGGAAAATTGTAGTAAATGTGTCAAGACAAAACAACGCAGTACAAAAGAAAATGGAATAAATACGTCCAGAACTGCATGGTGAAAATAACTGAAAAACAAATTGCCTTTGTAGAAATATAAATGTTTGAGTTGTCAGATTCTATATATTTTCAAAAAATACTATATTTGAAAGTTATCCAGCATTCTGCAGCTACCATCATGACTGTGGTGTGGTCATTTTATTTACATATGATCAGAAGCATAGCTGATAGGAATGTGTTTTACAGAATATAGGCCTACACAAACGACTTCTGATCTCCTGTACATCACAGTTCTATCTGCAAGGTTCTTTGAATAAGCCCCTGTCTTATAACAACTCCCACAAATGGAGAGAAAGTGTGGTAGATGCTTCTGGTTGCTCAATTAAGACTACAAATACACACGTATCAAAATGAACACGTCAACCCACATGGATTCCATCAAACCCTTCATCATCCCCATAGTATTGTGGTTGCGTGAATATGCATGTGCATGAATATGCATGAATATGCACCCCATTCTTTTTATTTCTACTTTGCACATTCTTCCATTGCAAAACTACCATTCCAGTGTTTTACTTGCTATATTGTATTTACTTTGCCACCATGGCCTTTTTTGCCTTTACCTCCCTTCTCACCTCATTTGCTCACATTGTATATAGACTTGTTTATACTGTATTATTGACTGTATGTTTGTTTTACTCCATGTGTAACTCTGTGTCGTTGTATCTGTCGAACTGCTTTGCTTTATCTTGGCCAGGTCGCAATTGTAAATGAGAACTTGTTCTCAACTTGCCTACCTGGTTATAAAGGTGAAATAAAATAAAAAAATGTGTACATGTGCGATTGCATTGCATGCTATGTAGAAATGAGCTTCTTTCTCACCATAGCGTGTGGGTCAGTCACTCTCATTCTCACTTGCTTATATGAGAGATGTGGTACCTTCCTCCAGCACTGTACAGCTTCTCTTACGCAATACAGCTCAAGCCACAAACCATGCTCTCAATCTCCTTTACCCCCACTCCACCTTTCTATTTTAGGTCTGGATGTGACCTTCTCAGACTTTAAGAGTCGTAGGTCACAGTGTATTTTCACCTCCATCTTGGTTTTTCTGTGCCTTTATCACACTAGGTTTAACTGTAGCTAACCTCACCTGATAAAACATCCCTCTGTTCTCTGTCAACGGAGAATATAAGAAAACACGTATGCAAAGTCAAAGAAGACTACCTCACTACAGGAATACTGTATGCACAAGAGTGTCTTATATGGAATGTATTATCTTGCTGTCTTGGGTTATAAGGGGACACACCATATTGGATCAATAAAAAACATTAGCCACACCATTCCAAAGTGCTTTATGTGTTGCCTGGCACCATGTGGTAATGATGGGCAGGGCTTGACTGGAATTTGAACGTGTGAATTAGGGGTGGTTGGCATGCACTAACGGGGCAGAGGGATGTGTTGATCTTGCAACTAATCAGTTACTCGTCCAACACTCTAACCACTAGGCTTCCTGCCACCCCATGAGAAAGACTGGAAATGACCAACACAGGAAGCCTGAAATGATGGCACAAGCGCAACATTTATTTCTCCCATAATACCCTTAACATATGTTCATATTGTTTTCAAAGTCTTATTTTAAGGAAGGACTGGAGTGTGGCATCAATTGATTTATGTTGTCACTGCGAGACCAGTTCTGGTTTTCCTTTTTGCTCCTCCTCGACAGGGAGAGGGAGGGAGATAGGAAAGGGATAGTATATAAAGGACAGGGAGAGGGAGGGAGATAGGAAAGGGACAGTATATAAAGGACAGGGAGAGGGAGGGAGATAGGAAAGGGACAGTATATAAAGGACAGGGAGAGGGAGGGAGATAGGAAAGGGACAGTATATAAAGGACAGGGAGAGGGAGGGAGATAGGAAAGGGACCGTATATAAAGGACAGGGAGAGGGAGGGAGATAGGAAAGGGACAGTATATAAAGGACAGGGAGAGGGAGGGAGATAGGAAAGGGACAGTATATAAAGGACAGGGAGAGGGAGGGAGATAGGAAAGGGACAGTGTATAAAGGAAAGGGAAAGAGGGGCAGAGAGATGGGAGAGAAAAGGGGTAGAAAATCTACGAAAAGTTACAATAATTAAATAGTAATACGTTTCATTATTAAATACTTTGTGCCAGAGGTAAAAAAACAAGACACGCTCTCTTGTCTACTCTCATTGTTCTGCAAGAGGTAACTCAACAGTTAACACAACACACATCTAGAACCTTTCCTAAAGGTAGTGGGAGGAACCACGACGCCAAGCTTCAAATGTCCACAGACTGCAAATACTGTAAAAGACTGTATGAATATAACAAAGGCATTACTATATACTATATGTGCTGTGTGGCTTCTCATTGTGCAACCCAACCATATCAGATGGGCAAAACTGGTTGCAATGACATCAGGCCTGGTATCAAACTCAGGTGGTCTGTGAAACTCAATACCACAATAACCCACTGACACAGAGCTAAAGCCAACAGTTGTAGCCATGAGGGCTGTGTACTGAATGTCAACTTACACTCTTCAGATAAAGGAAAGTAAATATATGGCTAGGGAGGGTGTGACTAACTGACAGAGTTACACAGATGCTCACCTCCAGGAAAGGTTCTGCAAACACTCAGGAGTCATGTGTATCTTTGCATACTAACTGTGTCTGTGCTTGCAGTCTTTCTGGCGTCAGAGAAGTCCAGCTAATCAGGTAATCATTGTTAGAGAGTGTGTGTGTGTTTGTGTGTTACTTCTGCTTTTTCAACATTTAGAGAAGTGAATCAGACAGGTATAAAAAAAATGCAACTGTCTGACCAAGCAGAGGAAGTGCCACTTTATTCGACCTGCATCCTGTGTTCAAATGAGTTTTTTGGGCTAAAATGTCCTGGTTCTGTAAAGTTCACAATGCCGTTGACCTTTAATAAGGGCCCCAGGACCAGTTGAAGCAAAATAGCCCCCATAACATCAAATATCCACCATCATATTTTACAGTAGGGATGAGGTATTTTCTGCGTTATGCATTGTTCTTTCATAGGCAAAACCCACCGCTGGTGTGTGTGGCCAACAAACTCTATTTTCAGGTCATATGACCATTGTACTGGTTCCAATCCAAGTGACAATGGCATTTATCAAACTCTAGGCAGTGATATGGTCAGATGTCATGAAAATAGAGTTCTTTGGCCATGCACACCAATGGTGTGTATTATATTTTTTGCTAACCTTTATCAAGGCATCCAATAATTGCTGACCCCACTGTACATATGCAACTGTCTCTTCTTGTGATCACAGACTAATTTCCTTTCCCATCAGTCTGTCACATTGTGTGGTCAGCGCTTTTCTGTCAAATGTTACTTGTGGTTTGACCCCACTGAGAAGGAGCCCCACACAGTCTTCTCTGTGTACAGGAGCCCCGTCTGACACGCAGGCCTATGTGGTGAAATACCACTGCTATGAATACATTCCACTGTATCAAACAAAATAGGTCTACTCATAGTTTTTCATAGTACTTCACTAAAACTTCCAGAGTTTTCACCCCATAGGACTTGCATTAGAGAAAACAACAATTTCTCCACCTCTAAACATTTTATTTTGAAATTCTTATTGTGGTTTATGTTTCAGTTGCGTATATTCCATTTATTTTATTTGATGACATTTTGATATAATCTCATCTCTATAGAGCTTCTGCCTATGCTGTCTGCCAAAATCACTGTTTTAGTAGATCCGTGTCTGACGCACACTAACCGGCATAGGCGGTGGGCCAAACCAAGATGCAGTACCTGCTTTAGCTTTTGAGACAATCGATCTCTATCGAGGGAGGAGCTGTATTTTTTTGGCGTGTTATTTTCATATTTTTTGTATTTTTATATACTGTACATATTGTTTTACGCATTTTTCTGCCCAATTTCGAGATATCCAATTGGTAGTTACAGTCTTGTCCCATCGCTGCAACTCCCATATGGACTCGGGAGAGGAGAAGATCAAGACCCATGCATCCTCGGAAACACGACCCCGCCAAGCCGCACTGCTTCTTGACACAATGCTTGCTTAACCCGTAAGCCAGCCGCACCAATCTGTTCGGAGGAAACACTGAACAGCTGGCAACCAAAGTCAGCATGCATGTAAAAACCAGAGTGAGTGAGGGGAGTGACGGGCTGTTTTTTAAATGCGGTGTATATTTGTTTTACTCATTTACTTTGTTGGCAATGTCAATTCTTGCAATTATTTCCAAATACTTAATTTTATATTCGCTAGCTGGACATTTTAGTTATACTGTAAGACTTTTCTGTAATTTCAATAGTAAAACACTGTATGATGCACAGTATAATAACATGCATTTGTTTAACAGCATTAATGCTATAGATTGCACTGCATTATGTGTTAAATGATGAAAAATACAGTTATTAACTGTTATTATTAACTTTTATTCGTAAGCCTGACTCTAACATACTGTATTTCTTTACAGTAATAGCTTATGCCTCCCCCATTTCTCCTTCACCCAAATCCAGATAGCTGATGTTCTAAAAGAACGGCAAAATCTGAACCCCTACAAATCAGCCGGGCTAGACAATCTGGACCCTCTTTCTAAAATTATCCGCCGAAATTGTTGCAACCCCTATTACTAGCCTGTTCAACCTCTCTTTCGTATCGTCTGAGATCCCCAAAGATTGGAAAGTTGCTGCGGTCATCCCCCTCTTCAAAGGGGGAGACACTCTAGACCCAAACTGCTACAGACCTATATCTATCCTACCCTGTCTTTCTAAGATCTTCGAAAGCCAAGTTAACAAACAGATCACCGACCATTTCGAATCTCACCGTACCTTCCCCGCTATGCAATCTGGTTTCCGAGCTGGTCACGGGTGTACCACAGCCACGCGCAAGGTCCTAAATGATATCATAACCGCCATCGATAAGAGACAATACTGTGCGGCTGTATTCATCGACCTGGCCAAGGCTTTCGACTCTGTCAATCACCACATTCTTATCGGCAGACTCAAAAGCCTTGGTTTCTCAAATGACTGCCTCGCCTGGTTCACCAACTACTTCTCAGATAGAGTTATGTGTGTCAAATCATCGGAGGGTCTGTTGGCAGAACCTCTGGCAGTCTCTATGGGGGTTCAATCCTCGGGCCGACTCTTTTCTCTGTATACATCAATGATGTCGCTCTTGCTTCTGGTGATTCTTTGATCCACCTCTACGCAGACAACACCATTCTGTATACATCTGGCCCTTCTTTGGACATGGTGTTAACTAACCTCCAGACGAGCTTCAATGCCATACAACTCTTTAAGCACCAGCTCTCAGAGCAGCTCACAGATCACTGCACCTGTACATAGCTCATCTGTAAATAGCCCATCCAACTACCTCATCCCTATACTGTTATTTGATTTATTTTTCTCCTTTGCACCCCAGTATCTCAACTTGCATGCTCATCTTCTGCACATCTATCACTCCAGTGTTTAATTGCTATATTGTAATTATCTCGCCACTATGGCCTATGTATTGCCTTACCTCCCTTATCCTACCTCATTTGCACACATTGTATATAGACTTTTTCTATTGTCTTATTGACTATGTTTGTTTATTCCATGTGTATCTCTGTGTTGCTGTTTGTGTCGCACTGCTTTGCTTTATCTTGGCCAGGTCGCAGTTGTAAATGAGAACTTGTTCCCACTCCGCCTGCTCGGCAGAGAAACTGAGCCCCCGGTTTGTGGGGCCGTTCAAGGTTCTCCGGAGGGTCAACGTATAGATTATAGCTTCCCAGTCACTATCGCATCTCACCCGCTTTTCATATGTCTCCTCAGGCCGGTGGTTCCTGGTCCCCTACCCGATGCTATCTCCAACGACATCCCCCCCAATCCCCCATTGAGGGGAGTCAGGGATATTTTATCAGATCTCTACTGGACTCCCGGCGTTGTGGGGGTCGGCTCCAGTACCTGGTGGACTGGGAGGGGTATGGCCCATACGAGCGGTGTTGGGTTCCGGTTGAGGACATTCTGGATCCCAACATCATCCATGATTTCCACCTTTGCCGCCCAGAACACGTCAGAGGGAGGAGGGGGGGGGGGGGGTTACTGTCACGTCTAGTCCTGCTCCTCCACTCCGGCGTTCGACATTGCCTGACTGCTAACCACCGTTCCTGGGATTCATCATTACGCACACCTGTTTATCATTATGATTCACACCTGGACTCCATCACCTTCCTCATTACTTCACATTCATCTGTCCCTCTCTTACGTTTGTGCCACAGTCACTATTGTTCCTATGCTTTTCGCCACTGTGATGTTCTCGTTTCATGTTTATTGTTTTATTAAACATTTCACCTGCACCTGCTTCTCGACTCACAGCATCTCCGTTACAATAGAAATGATGGATGGCCTCTTATCCGTTCGCCATTCCCTTATGCCATAGTTTTACATCTCAATTGTCAGTAGAAACCACGTTTGTTTAACCAAGTCAGCCATATCAGCTACAGCGGTTCTTTAAAAAAAAGTTGCGTCATACTGCAGCACACCCTGCGGGCTGCCGCAGAATTCAATGGCACGTTATTTCAGTGTCAGCCATTGTTGCCAGTAATGCTAGTTAGTGCAGAGGGCATCTTTGAGAAGCATTTGACAGTTTTTAATATTGGCTGTACTAGAGAATTTAAAACCTTTTTTGCAAGAATGAGTTTAAGAAATGTAGCTTAATTTGTTTCAAATTATGGTGTTTCTATTCCACCAAAAAACAGTGTTTCCGTTAGGGAAATATGGCAATGTACAACGTGAACGGTTGGGATTAGGCTACTAAGAGCAAAAATAATCCTAACATTTCCACCCCACAATTGTAAGCTAACCAATACCCAAACAGAGTTTCAGGGTGAAATAAAAAAGACCAGTCCCCATGCTTGTCTCAGAGCAGCACGAAACGGTGCTGAAATAGTTGACCACACGTGGGTAGGCTATTGCTTCAAATCCTGTTATATCAATTGGATGACTTTTGGTGTTCCAGTAAGCAACAATTTGCCTACTTTACTGTGAAAAATGTATGTTTAACTCTTCCAAGCCTACAAGCTAGAAACTGACGACAAAACAATTCAACAAATACATTGATCACCTCAGCAAGGTTTTACCTGTGGTGGTGTAACTGGGGGGAAGTGCAACTAAAAGGTAGCATAGATGTACTGTACAGTAGTTGAAATAAACATTTTGGAAGTCTTTTTTATTATTATTTGAACAAAAGCAAAAAAGATGTTGATGAAAAGATACTGTGTAAAACTTTAGAGTACATAAGCATTGAATACATTGCAACTATGGGGGATTTTCACACCTACAGCAGCCACTAATCGATGGATAACAGATCGACTTTCGGGAACTCATTAACACGTGTTACTGTGTGTGTTTGTGTGTGTTTCGATCCTCTCTCTCTCTCTCTCTCTCTCTCACTCACTCACTCACACACTCACACACACACACTTGCTGTCTTGACCTCTCAATGCTCGGCTATGAAAAGCCGACTGACATTTACTCCTAAGGTGTTGACCGGTTGCACCCTCTATGACCACTGCTCATATTATTTGACCCTGCTGGTCACCTATGAATGTTTGAAGAGCTTGAAAAATGATCTAGCCATTATGTCCATGTACTCTTACAATCTCCTCCCAGTTTGGATTTAAGTGTAACTTTTGTTTGACTGACGCCTTTAGTGAGAGGTCTAATGCCTTAATATTTAACCACTTCTGCCCTCCGATTTCATATTCATTATAGAAATAGTCCCATGTGCACCTTCTTCAGATGAACCGCAACATGTTGGCTAAAGTAATTTAATTCATGAATGCATTTGATATTTTGTGTTTTTATTTACAGTAGTGGACAGCTGGAGGCATTTTGTTTTTCACAAGCGTGGTTTTAGAGTTCTTAAGCATCTAGTCAGATAGACAGCCCTATCAGTAAAGGCAATACAGAATGCAATAGGAAACGTTGCTATGTGGAGACAATCATGATAATAAAAAATGCATTAGCCATTGGAAGAAAAAAAGTTAAGTACTTGAATCGTGTGGTAATAATGGCTTGCCAGGCGTAGTCGGAACTGGAAAGTGTGGTTACCATGCACAGATAGCAGGTCAAGAGAGACGGGGTCTTAGTGTTTGAGATTTGTTCAGGTTTTAAACTCTCTTCCTCTTGCTGTGAAATACACAACCACGAGCTCATCAATGGCATCTTAGTTGGATTAAATGCTAATGAGATCATTTTAAGTTTTCTGTATTAGCACTTTATGACATCTTCTGATGTAAAAAGGTTTTTCTAAATCAATTTGATTGATTGAAGATACAAGGAGTATGATCAATTATGTTTATTTCTCTTTATGGAGTCGTGTAGTGAGGGTCTCTGTCTCTAAACTGGACAGGATGTGGTGGGGCTGCAGAGAAACAGAGATTATAGAGTATGGGGGCTTGGAGAAATACACCATCCCTGACTGATATCATCAACCACATGGCCAAGGTGACAAGCACCAAAAATCTGTTCAAACTAAATTAATTGAAAGTGTTAAAGTGTGGGATTTAGAGTATGGCTAATGCCAAATATAGTAGTGTTAATTGTATATAATTTGACCTTTTGAGATTATGGTAAATGCTTTATTTGTCTCTTCCCCATTGTGGAGTCGTTGCAAAGATTAGGGACGGCTGCTGTGTGAAACTACACTGTGAAATAAGAAAGTCTCAAAACAGCATGGTTGTGGAATAAACCTGTGTTCAAAGACACTGTACACAGGGCTGTAACAGTGACTAAGTTCAGGGTGGAGGCCAGCTAGGGGTCACTATTTAACAGTCTGATGACCTGGAGATAGAAGTTGTTTTTCATTCTCTCGGTCACAGCCTTGATGCACCTGTACTGTCTGCACCTTCTAGATGGTAGCAGGGTGAACATGCCGTGCCTCGGGTGACTGAGATCCTTGATAATCTTCTTGGCCTTCCTGTGATACCGGGTGCTGTAGATGTCCTTGAGGGCAGGCAGTAAACTGAGATCTGGTGTTTGGAGGGTGTTTGCATATAATCCCAATGTCAGTGTTTTAATACACCGAAATGAAGTGTTCTGAAACACTCAACCTAAATATTGGTGTTTTTAAGAGAGTGTTGTGAAAACACTTTCTGGGGTTTCAGTTTATGCAAAAGGCAGCATCATATCACAAAAACTGGTTTAGAAATGAGAATGGTTTATAGCCTAAATATTTATTGATAATATAAGGATCTACTGAGAATATTTTTTTTACGAATTCCACCTTTAGATGGTACATTTCATTAGAATTTTACACTCTCAACCACATAGCCACACTACAATACATTATTCTGTGATTAATTGAAATTGACAACAAAAAAAACTTGTGGTCTAGCGACAGCAGTAATGCACCTGGCTTAGACACTTCACCCCTCTCCCCGCTGAAGATGAGGGTACAATTCCCTGCTCCAGCCCTTCAATCTGTTTCTCCCACCGATCTGTATCCCCTCTGTCATTTCATAACTGTCTAAACAAAATGTCAAAATACCACAAAAATACATTTTTTTAAATGTATGCAAGTCATTGAAATTATGTGTTAATTTTATTTTACTTTCAGGAATATAACCAAAGAGAGAGAACATGTTATGATTTAACTTATTAAAGTCTTTGGTTTTTAACACATTGCAGTTCCTATCTTGGCACCCCTATCTTGGCACCCCTATCTTGGCACCCCTATCTTGGCACACATCACCCAAAGTTATACGCTACTATGCACAGTCTTCCCAGAGCCACCAGTCACAAGCTTTAAGAGATGTCCTACCCTAAATGACAAACTAGTCCACAGCTACCTTACTGGTGACTCTAAAAAGACTTGGCTAGACCACAAACCCAGGGGCTCTTTTAAATGCAACCACTGCAAACATTGCAGAAACATTGCAGAAACATTGCACGTAAAAACTATGTTGATGACACAGCTTCTAAAACGGAGTTTAAAGTAGCATCTCATGAACTATAACACCACTCATGTCATTTGCTGATTGGAATGTACACAGTGCAAGGTTTTCTGTATTTGACGGACATAGAAACGCCTTCAACACCGCTTAGCGGAACACAAGTACACGTATAGGTAGGCTATGAAGACTACCAAATGACAAGGCACTACAAGTCTTTAAACCATGGTGACCCTGCCTCCATACGAGCTATGGGTATGGGTCATGTTCCGGACTCAATTAGAAAAGGGGAACATCCTAAACAGCTAAACCAAAGGGAACGTTTTGGGATTTACATACTACAGATCTCTAAGTTAAGTATCCTGTTTTAATTGAAGATATGGATTTCTCAACTTTCCTGTAGAGTTGTGAGAAGTCCCTTTGCTGTCATCTAGTGGACATATTGCTTTATTGCCCTCAGATCTGTTTAGACTGCTGTGGTCTTGTGACCTCACACACCAGAACAGAAGGTGGCGTTGTATGCACCTAAAAGTTGGACCAACCAAATCTCAAAGAAGAAGAAGTAGGATTTTCAATGAAAGAAGCAAGTGCAAAATCCCAAATTCTTGCAGGTCAACCTCCCAGGGGAGGCTCCTTAGAGGAGGAAGGGGAGGACTGTCCTCTTCAGAGAATTTTATGGCAATAAAAACAGTGAAACATTAAAAACGTTATCCATTTTAGATAACACTATACTAATTATATTCCCGTCACCAAATAATTAATGACAACACACTGTTTTGCAATGAAGGTCTATAGTAACCTCAACAGCACTCTGTAGGGTAGCACCATGGTGTAGCCAGAGAACAGCTAGCTTCTGTCCTCTTCTGGGTAACAATTACTTCAACACAAAGCCTAGGAGGCTCATGATTCTCACCCCCTTCCATAGACTTACACAGTCATTATGACAACATCCGGAGGACGTTCTCCAACCTGTTAGAGCTCTTGCAGCATAAACTGACATGTTGTCCACTCAAATCAAAGGATCAGAGAATTAATCTAGTCCTGAAAGCATGAGATACAGCTACCTAGTACTGCATTGCATAAAATGGGCGAAGTAGTTGACTCAAAGAGAGAGAAAGATGATAATTGAACAGGGGCCTGCCGGTTTGACTGCTAAACTGCTAAACTGCTTGCTAACTGTACACTGTACTGCACGGTCGTAATGGGTTTACTAACGCATTAGTTCTAGTAGCTATGTTGACTTGATGCTAGCTAATATGGTGAAAACAATTTAGGCAGTGTGTAGCATTTAGCGGCTATGATATGAAGGTTTGGCTTGCATTCTCTCTCCTCATGAATTAAGTTCAAATGTAATTATTGTATTATTTAGGTAGGGTAACTTCCTTCTTGGGACAATGCATGATTCATTTGGAGTGCTTTGGGTGGCAAATAATTTTGCTGGCGGGCCAGATTTGGCCCACGGGTAGCCAGTTGGAGAACCCTGTCTATTAAAGGGTAGCCAGTTTCTGCTTGCTTTTACAACTCTGTGAAAGAGTGCGACACATACACACTGAACTATGATCAACTCTATAATTAATAGACAATGAGAAAAGAACATAATGCCCTGAAATAACAGTACTAGTAACAAGGAGAGCAGAAACTGCCAACTCTTTATTTGACTGATGTAGCTGGCAAGGTAACTTATGTTTAAATGAACATAAATATTTTTAACTACTGTTTATTCGAAGTGCTGAGCTAGTATTGTAACTGACATGTAACGTTAGCTAATGTTTCATCCCCTCTCGACTGAGGTGAATTTATAAGCTACAGTAGCTACCTCAGCCAGGTCAGCTCTAGCTCAGATAGTAATAATAGCTGTCTAACAGCTGTTGTTTTTACGGAAATGTTTTGTTTTGACCCCGTTCCGTTAGCGGAACCCCGCGCCAACAGCCATTGAAATTGCAGGGCGCCAAATACAAATCAACAGAAATCTCATAAATAATTTCTCAAACATACAAGTATTAGGCACCATTTTAAAGATACAATTCTCGTTAATCCAGGCACAGTGTCTGATTTCAAAAATGCTTTACAGCGAAAGCTCCACAAACGATTATGTTAGGTCACCACCAACTTACAGAAAAACCCAGCCATTTTTCCAGCCAAAGAGAGGAGTCACAAAAAGCACAAATAGAGATAAAATTATTCACTAACCTTTGATGATCTTCATCAGATGACACTCATATGACTTCATGATACACAACACATGTATGTTTTGTTTAATAAAGTTCATATTTATATAAAAAAATCGAATTTTACATTGGCGCATTATGTTCAGTAGTTCTAAAACATGTGGTGATTGTGCAGAGAGCCAGCTGAATTCACAGAAATACTCATTATAAATGTTGATGAAAATTCAAGTGTTATGCATGGAACTTTAGATACACTTCTCCTTAATGCAACCGCTGTGTCAGATTTCCAAAAAAAACGTACGGAAAAAGCATAATCTGAGAACGGCGCTCAGAGCCCAAACCAGCCATAGAAATATCCGTCATGTTGGGTAGTCAACATTAGTCATAAATAGCATTATAAATATTCACTTACCTTTGATGATCTTCATCAGAATGCACTCCCAGGAATCGCAGTTCCACAATAAATGCTTGTTTTGTTCGATAATGTCCATAATTTATGTTAATTTATGTCCAAATAGCTTCTTTTGTTAGGGCGTTTGTTAAACAAATCCGCTCAAAGCGCATTCTAGTACAGTCGGACGAAAAGTTCAAAAATGTATATTACAGGTCGAAGAAACTTGTCAAACTATGATTAGAATCAATCTTTAGGATGTTTTTATCATAAATGTTCAATAATGTTCCAACCGGAGAATTCCATTGTCTGTAGAAAAGCAATGGAAACAGAGGTACCTCTCATGAGAAATGCGTGTGACTGAGAACGAGGCTGCTGGCAGACCCCTTAGCCTCTCTGGAATAGGGGGACGCAAATGTCCCACTTGGCCAATTGCCAGGGAAAATGCAGAGCGCCAGATTCAAATAAAATACTATAAAATTCAAACTTTCATTAAATCACACATGCAAGATAGCAAATTAAAGCTACACTCGTTGTGAATCCAGCCTACGTGTCAGATTTCAAAAATACTTTTCGGCAAAAGCATAAGAAGCTATTATCTGATGATAGCACAGTAGTAAACAAAGAGAGTAGCAAATGGTCCTTTTGTTCGATTAATTCCGTCCATATATATCCAAAATGTCCATTTATATGGCGCGTTTGATCCAGAAAAAAACAGCTTCCAATTTGCACAAAGTCACTACAAAATATCTCAAAAGTTAACTGTAAACTTTGCCAAAACATTTCAAAATACTTTTGTAATACAACCTTAGGTATTTTTAAATGTTAATAATCGATCAAATTGAAGACGTTTTCAATAGAGGACGAGAGGAAACTAACGCTGCTTTTCAAGTCTTGGCCAACTCTCAACAGCGTTACCCTTTTCCAGGATGGCCGTACTTCTTCAATGCACAAAGGAATAACCTCAACCAAATTCCAAAGACTGGTGAGATCCAGTGGAAGTGGTAGGAACTGTAAACAAGTGCCTAAGAAATACTGTTTCCCCATGAGAACCCATTGAACAGACAGTGACCTCAAAAATAAATAATTCTGAATGGTTAGTCCTCGGGGTTTTGCCTGCTACATAAGTTCTGTTATACTCACAGACATGATTCAAACAGTTTTAGAAACTTCAGAGTGTTTCCTATCCAAATCTACTAATAATATGCATATCTTATATTCTTGGCATGAGTATTAGGAAGTTGAATTTGGGCACGCTATTTATCCAAAAGTGAAAATGCTGCCCCCTATCCCAAAGAGGCTTTTAGTCAAACAGCTCTCATCTGGCCCCCCTTCACAGGAGCAGCCTGAAACAACGTTCTAAAGATGGTTGACTAGTGGAACCCTTAGGAAGTGCAAAATAACCCATATCCCACTGTGTATTCGATAGGGGTGAGTTCAAAAACTACAAACCTCAGATTTCCCACTTCCTGTTTGGATTGTTTCTCAGGTTTTTGCCTGCCATATGAGTTCTGTTATACTCACAGACATCATTCAAACAGTTTTAGAAACTTCAGAGTTTTCTATCCAATACCAATAATACTATGCATATATTAGCATCTAGGACTGAGTAGGAGGTAGTTCACTCTGGGCATCCTATCCCAATGAAGTTTTAAGAAATATGTACGATTACCAGAGATTCTCACATGGTAAAATGTCTGAAAATATAGCTAACTTTTTATGCAAGTGTTGCACAGCAACAGATAGAGAAAAACTACCCCATTAGAGTAATTCACTTCAACAATAATCTTAATTTGATTTCGCAAACAACAAGATGGCTTAACTGGAGTCTATTTCTGCCAAGCCTATATAAAATATACCTTTAATGGCTGAGGTTTGAGGCTTAACAGAATCTTTCACAATATAAAAAAAATATATTGCCTGATAGAAGTGACATTTTTATATTAGGCCTAGTTACAAAAATGTAGCATCCTACAAAAAAAACTATATTTTAAAGATAAAAAGGTGATATTTATGTCTGATCAGGATAGCCTGCTCCTGTAAGACAGAACACAGAATATACTGTCAGCTTGAGACCTACACATCCCTGGATAAGCACACAATAATGTTATTATTTACTAAATAGTTATATTGGCCACTAAGTTACTCAATGGGAAAAGTTTAACTTCCCCTCAGACACGATCTTGTGGATGTCGGGTGAGATGGATGTGATTTTGAAGCGCAGGCAGTTCAAAATAGATTTATGTGAAATCTGGATCCTGTCGTGAGTCTATATTGCGTTCATAGAGGAAAATGAGGACTCGCAGGTGTAAATCGATCCAAACCTTGGTAGCACATAGAATGCAAGTTTCTTTATTGTGCTGTATTCTGAGCATGCCACCCACAACGCACACAAGGATTCGGCACTCCTGAGCTCATTCCTGATTTGGCTCGATGTCTGAAATTCAAATCAACTCAGTTTTAATTGAATTGCGGCCTAATCCAGCAAGGGTGTCGTTTCATTCGCAAGGGAGGAGAATTCTCCACCTGGGCGGACTGTGAGAGGAACACGTAAAAACGCAATGATATCCTTGGGCATGCTGTAGTCTTCCCATATGGTGGAGAAGTTGTCCCTCAGCTGTTTGGTGAAATCTTCCATCACCTCTGTAATAATGCTGCAGCCTGGTCCCCTCTGCCTTTCGTTTCTTCAGTGTACTGAAGTGTAGCAGCCTTCCAGACGACAAGTCCAAATCGAACAACTCAAGCTTCCTAGTAAAGACCTCACATTTTTCCACCATGTAGGCTACACAACCGTTTTCCCTCTTCCATGTAACTGCAGATTTAACCTGTTTAAGTGACATAACATGTCCGCCAAAAAAGCCTTGTGTGTAGCTTGCAGTTATTAACGCTTCAATGTTTCTGCTCCGGCCTCTGTCTGGGGCGGCCACTTTGAAAGTTATATGCTTGGATTTTCAATGACGTCTGAGATTGAATTATTTGCAAACAGGGATATTTTCATTGCAAATAAGACACATTGGCTCGGGATTTGGAAAACATGGAAAGATGAACCTATCTCTGTACGATCTTCCCTGAAACTTCGATATTTATTTCCACCTTTCTTATGATACTTATCTCTTGCTGTCAAACTAATTGTTCTGAACAAATGTTGAAGTATAACAAAGAATTGTAGCCTACAGTAGGCTACATAGACCTGTTTTCCCACCAATTAACCCACAGAGAAATAGACAAAAATAGTAATTGAATAGAGATGTGATTTTGTGAGAATATTTATGAATTCATTATGTACTAATCAGATGAGTTAAAAATGTTGTTCAAATTGTAGTGTAGGCCGATGAATTGAGCTAATATTATATTACAACTTATGTTCTGGCCCGACGACTATTGGCTCCGACACAATTTGGCCCAGGGCCAAACCTAGATGACGAACCCTGATTTGGGGGATGTCTGTAGACACCGCAGGAGTGCAGGGACGGTTTTAAAATTGCCTTTTGTCTTTTGAAGAACACTGCAACGATTTCTGAGTACACCACAAAGGCTGCTGCTGGGACAAGAGTATGTTCATCCATGCCTCTCATCTTTGTGTGGGTGAACAACAGATACAATACATTACACACATAGTGTACCTCACATAAATAGAACACAGAAGCATACAAGGTAATACAAACTGCAAACAGTTTTGATTTGATTTTATTCAGATCCCCATTAGCTGTTAAAGAATCAGTAGATATTCTTCCTGGGGTCCACGAGCACAAGTATATAATTGTATAAGATCACAGTGAAATTCAAAATGTTCTCCAATCTAGTCTCAGGTTAATCACAAATTAATTTTAAAAAGTAACCTTTATTTCGCTAGGCAAGTCATTTAAGAACAAATTCTTATTGACAATAACGGCTTACCCCGGCCGACACTGGGTCAATTGTGCGCTGCCCCTATGGGACTCTCAATCACAGCCGGATGTGATGCAGCCTGTATTGGAACCAGATACTGCAGTGATGCCTTTTGCACTGAGATGCTGTGTCTTAGACCACTGCGCCACTCAGGAGTGCAAAGACAACAAGTCTATTAATGACCGTTCTACAGGTGCATGTTCATTAATTGTTTATGGTTCATTGAACAAAGATGGAAAACAGTGTTTATTACAGCTCTATTTACTACCCTATGTAACTCTCTCTTCATTTATCTCTTACAGTGATGCAAATACAGCACATTGTTTCAAAACAACAAACCAACAGTAGGAAACAACAATGTTGTAATGAAATTAATTCCCCTGTTGGGACTACCCCAATCAAAAAAGCATCCACATCGTAGGACAATGCAATGTCCTTTCATTTTAATTATTAGAACATACAGGATTTCACTTAAGGTTCAGGCGTAGCGGTAAATTAGGCTGCTGGTATGTTCAGCACAAATAGTTCCTTTAACATAATTACCACCATGTTAGGCTGCAATCAATAAACCAAAAGCGCATAATTTAAGTTAAAAAAAGGTAAACCTAGGCCTACATACCGACAAGACATACCAGCCTAAACTTAAGTTTAGCTCTCCATGTCCTAATGGTTAGGACCTTACAGGTGCATGTGAGATCTCAACAGACCTGATCTCACCACCAACCTAACCTCTTACTCCCTCTGGAGGTAGAGAGAGAACATTACAACTCCATTTACAGTTGGTTAGCTGCCAGTCCTGTCACTATCACTACGCCCTGTGAAGAGGGAGGCCTTGGAGATGAAGAAGGTAAGATAGATCATTATCCTTTATTGCCATCAGCTCTGAGCTAAATACACTGTTGTTTAAATCTTTTTGAGACGAGGGCTTAAGACAATAACAGCTTACAGACGGTAGGCAATTAAGGTCACAGTTATGAAAACTTAGGACACTAAAGAGGCCTTTCTACTGACTCCGCTGGACCAGACAGGACTGGCAAAAATTGCTCTTCACTGATGAGTCCCGGTTTTGTCTCACCAGGGGTGACGGTTGGATTCGTGTTTATCGTCGAAGGAATGAGCATTACACCGAGCCCTGTACTCTGGAGCGGGATCGATTTGGAGGTGGAGGGTCTGTCAAGGTCTGGGGCGGTGAGTCGCAGCATCATCGGACTGAGCTTGTTGTCATTGCAGGCAATCTCAAGGCTGTGCGTTACAGGGAAGACATCCTCATCCCTCATGTGGTGCCTTTCCTGCAGGCTCATCCTGACATGACCCTCTAGCATGACAATGCCACCAGCCGTACTGCTCGTTCTGTGTGTGATTTCCTGCAAGACAGGAATGTCAGTGTTCTGCCATGGCCAGTGAAGAGCCCGAATCTCAATCCAATTGAGCATGTCTGGGACCTGTTGAATCGGAGGGTGAAGGCTAGGGTCATTCCCCCCAGAAATGTCTGGTAACTTGCAGGTGCCTTGGCGGAAGAGTGGGGTGACATCTCACAGCAATAATTGGCAAATCTGGTGCAGTCCACGAGGAGGAGATGCACTGCAGTACTTAATGCAGCTGGGGGCCATACCAGATACCGACTGTTACTTTTGATTTTGACCCCCCTTTGTTCAGGGACACATTATCCCATTTCTGTTAGTCACATGTCTGTGGGACTTGTTCAGTTTATGTCTCAGTGGTTGAATCTTATGTTCACACAAATATTTACAGCAGTTGACAGTGAAAGGACATTTCTTTTTTTGCTGATTTTATGTTCCCCACCATTTAGTATGTTACATTACTTTCTGTTAGGTTACATTATGAATGGAAGGGCGTGTGTACATCATCACACGAAATAGAGGAAGGTATCATAGTTCCTCTGAATCGGATGATGTAACTTATCATACATTTTGGAGGATGTACAGTGCATTCGGAAAGTATTCAGACCCCTTGACTTTTTCCAAATGTTGTTATGTTACAGCCTTATTTTAGAATTGATTTTTAAAAATCTATCTACAAACAATACCCCACAATGACAAAGCAAAAATAAGGTTAGACATTTTTGCAAACTCAGTACTTTGTTGAAGCACCTTTGGCAGCGATAAAAGCCCAGAGTCTTCTTGGTTATGATGCTACAAGCTTGGCACACCTGTATTTAGGGAGTTTCTCCCAGCTCTGTCAAGTTGAATGGGGAGCGTCACTGCACAGCTATTTTCAGATCTCTCCAGAGATGTTCGATCGGGTTCAAGTCCGGGCTCTGGCTGGGTCACTCAAGGACAGTCAGAGACTTGTACTGAAGACACTCCTGCATTGTCTTGTCTGTGTGCTCGTCATCCTGATGGAAGGTTAATCTTTTCCCCAGTCTGAGGTCCTGAGCGCTCAGGAGCAGGTTTTCATCAAGGATCTCTTTGTACTTTGTTCCGTTCATCTTTCCCTCAATCCTGACTAGTCTCTCAGTCTCCTCTGCTGAAAAACATCCCCAAATCATGATGCTGCCACAACCATGCTTCACGGTATGGATGGTGCCAGGTTTCCTCCAGATGGGATGCTTGGCATTCAGGCCAAAGAGTTTGATCTTGTTTCTCAAGGTCTGAGAGTCCTTTAGGTGCCTTTTGTCAAACTCCAAGCGTGCCTTTTACTGAGGAGTGACTTCCGTCTGGCCACTCTGCCATAAAGGCCTGATTGGTGTAGTGCTGCATAGATGGTTGCCCTTTTGGAAGTTTCTCCCATCTCCACAGAGGAATTCTGGAGCTCGGTCAGATTGACCTCGGGTTCTTGGTCACCTCCCTGACAAAGGGCCTTCTCCCCTAATTGCTCAGTTTGGCTGGTCAGCCGGCCTTAGGAAGAGTCTTGGTGATTCCAAACTTCTTCCACTAAAGAAGGCCCTGTGTTCTTGGGGACCTTCAATGTTGCAGAAATGTTTTGGTACCTGAGCTGTGCCTCAACACAATCCTGTCTCTGAGCTCTGTGGATAATTCCTTCGACCTCATGGCTTGGCACTGTCAACTGTGAGACCTTATATAGACAGGTGTGTTATTTTCCAAATCATGTCCAATCAATTGAATTTACCACAGGTGGACTCCAATCAAGTTGTAGAAATGTCGGAAGGATGATCAATGAAAACCGGATGCACCCGAGCTCAATTTTGAGTCTCATAGCAAAAGGTCTGAAAACTTATTTAGATAAAGAATTTAAATGTAAAAAACGTGTTTTCACTTAGTCATTGTGGGTTATTGTTTGTAGAGTGATGAGGAAAACAAGTACTTTAATCCATTTTAAAATGAGGCTGTCATGTAACAAAATGTGGAAAAGGGGAAGGGGTCTGAATACTTTCAGAATGTACTGTATAGTACTATATGTCTTTCTCTGAGACCAGGTTGCTTGTTGTGTTGTAACAACAAAGAGAATTACGTGGAGAATTTATGTTAGCGGCTAGGAAAAGCAACAACAAAGGTTAGGATAATTAAGTAAAAAGTTACGTGAATTGGGATAAGGTTAGAATAATGGTTAGGGGAAGGGGAAGCTAAAATGCTACAGTTCACCCTGATGCAACTTGAACACACAACCTTTGGATTACTAGTGATATACACCTTATGTAACGGTTCTCTTCTTCCTCTGAAGAAGAGGTGTAGCAGGGATCGGACCAAGAAGCAGCGTAGTTATAATTCATGGTACTTTTAATAACGAAACTATACATGAAATAGACTACAAAACAAGAAACATGAAAACCCGAAACAGTCCCGTGTGGTACAAACACTGACACAGGAGACAACCACCCACAAAACCCAACGCAAAACAGGCTACCTAAATATGGTTCCCAATCAGAGACAATGACTAACACCTGCCTCTGATTGAGAACCATATCAGGCCAAACATAGAAATAGACAAACCAGACACACAACATAGAATGCCCACCCAGCTCACGTCCTGACCAGCACTAAAACAAGGAAAACACACAAGAACGATGGTCAGAACGTGACACCTTACACATCCTCCCCAACCAACCTCCCTCCTATTTTTTTGTCTTAAGTAACCTTCTGTCTTTGTAATCAATACTACTTATTGGAGGTGAAAAGATTTACATAAAATACCAAACATCTGTCGATTGAGTCCATAACTACAGAGTATGCCAACACTTGATTGATTGTTTTGATTCATAAGACATGTGGAACAATGATTAGAAACTCCACATTTACAGTGTCTGTGTCTGTTCATTGATTCATCTCTCATTAGAATTGAACTGAATTAAATTTTCACCCTGAAACTTATAAGACTATATTCCAATAATACATGTGTGGGACAAGTTAAGAAGGAGAAATATGTGGAGAAAACAGAGGCTGGTAGACTACACACGATAACTCTGAGAAATCTGACAACAGGAGGGCCCTTCCTATGCCTCTCTTATCAGGGTGGAAAAGAACGGCGAGAAACTGCCAAGGCTGGTAGAAAAGTAATACAACTGTCTCTGTGAGTGTGTGTGTGTGTGTGTGTGTGTGTGTGTGTGTGTGTGTGTGTGTGTGTGTGTGTGTGTGTGTGTGTGTGTGTGTGTGTGTGTGTGTGTGTGTGTGTGTGTGTGTGTGTGTGTGTGTGTGTGTAGAGGGGGTTATAAAGACTGCTCACATTTTGGTTGACTTTAGAGATCTCATGAATAAACTATAATGGACCTTTGTTGAATCTGAGTCTTTGCCTAATTCATATTAACCCTAGCTATAGGGTTAAATATATATATTTTTTTAATTAAAAAACCCTAGCTATACAACCTAGGGGAAATTGGTCAAAGCTATCATGATTGTTATCATCACTGGGATTGAACATTTTCGTGACAGTTTCCCATTTCAATTAAGTTTGAGGACAATTCCTTCTGTGATGATGTGTCTATCTATACAGGATGTGTCCAACCAATCTATTAGAACGTAATAACAATCAGCTTTTCATTCATGCATTTCATCCAAAGTAGGCATGGATTTACACCGCATGTTAAAGGTTAGTTAAACTGCTCCACTCTAAACAGAACATATTGGTGGTTTCCGGGGATTACGTAGTCAGTGTCTATCTGTCATCTAGAGGCCAGATGGTAGAGTGAAAGACAAGTGGTTGAGGAACAGGTAATGTGCTTTATTAAATAGATCATGAGCAGAGAAGTGAGATGGGTGAAAATGCTGCAGTTAGTTTCCAGACAAGTGTTGCAGCATGAGCAAAAAAAAGACTGCCGTTTTTGGGGTCTTAACTGGAAAAAAAACAGGCTATAAATTTTGTAGCTTACGTATATAATATATACTGTACTTTGTGAGAAGTGTGTTGATACTGACATATCTAAGCTATCTACTCTCTGAAGCCCAGCATTCAGCCCAGTCTGAAACTCAGCAAGTGAAAGAGATTGTGGGGAGTATTTTTTTCCAGAGCAAGTGTTGGAAGTGGAAAGTTAATTTATGAAGGACAATGTTGCACAGGTGTAGCTGGCTAAACAATGCATTGTCGACCATGATCAGAGATTTGAAAAGATGGTGATGTTATGTCAGACCACTTTATCGTAAAGTTGTTTTTAAAATATAAAATATACATGTTATTTAACAAAACACTGGAATCACAACATTGCACAATCTGATCTTTGTGGAAAAAAACATCACATAAATGCACAGAATGATAAATTAGGCACTCATGTTTTCTGACCAAATGTGATTAAAATTATATTTGGCATGGCATAATTTACAAGACATGTTTTTATATAAAATATAATTTGGCACACTAATGCATGAGCACAGTCCAAATGTAAAAGCAGAGAAAGGTTTGAGAACATTTTGCTGACACATCTTTCAAGACTTACACTATACGGTACACTGGCTCAGGGTACAACATGGTGTAATATGTACAGTACAGTATACATCATACTGAAATATAAAAATGTTAAACCACTATATGTGGGAAATACATTAGAAGAAAAACACATTGTTGCCTTGAAAGCAATGCTTGAATTTTAATAGGATTAGTCAATATTTTAATATTAGAAATGTACAGCTGCCTGGCATTAAAAGTAACAGGACAAAATGTCCCAAATACACTTAAACTCAATAAATAGAGAAATACACTTGAAAACCACTCAACAATTACAGTGGTCCTTCCTTTTTTAAATTTGTTTTTTATTTCACCTTTATTTAACCAGGTAGGCAAGTTGAGAACAAGTTCTCATTTACAATTGCGACCTGGCCAAGATAAAGCAAAGCAGTTCGACAGATACAACGACACAGAGTTACACATGGAGTAAAATAAACATACAGTCAATAATACAGTTTAAACAAGTCTATATACAATGTGAGCAAATGAGGTGAGAAGGGAGGTAAAGGCAAAAAAGGCCATGGTGGCAAAGTAAATACAATATAGCACAATAAAACACTGGAATGGTAGTTTTGCAATGGAAGAATGTGCAAAGTCCTAATTTGACGCTAGCAGTCGGCTACATTTGGTATTTGGACATTTATTAGGATCCCCATCAGCTGTTGCAAAAGCAGCTGCTACTCTTCCTGGGGTCCACACAAAACACGACATTTTATTCAGCGAGTGGGTCTAATCCTGAATGCTGATTGGTTAAATGCATATTCCAGCCGGTGTCTATTCCACAGGTTTCCTCCGGATAAATCTGACGTTAAAATGCCTATTTACTCTGTTCCATCTGACTGCGCAATCCACTGTCTCATCAGCCTGTTACAACTTCTAATGATGGCGAGTGGAGGAGTCAAGCGCAGAGAGCAGGTAATTCAGTACGTGGATATTTTATTCCATAGACTGTGATTCCACGACATGCAAAACACCAGGGCGCATGAAACAACCCGTCCCAAAAATACACCGGACTAAAACCTGTCCGGAAAAATACTGATAACACTCATACATCGATAACAGGAAACAAGCCCGCACAAATACCCAGCGTGCCTATTGCCCTAAATAGCCTACAAACAAAAACTAACTCAAAACAGGTGTACCCAATTAAACCCAATAAACAGAAACAAACGGAAAGGGAATCGATGGCAGCTAATAGGCCGGCGACGACGACCGCCGAGCGCCGCCGAACAGGAAGAGGCACCATCTTCGGCGAGATTCGTGACACAGCCAAGCAATTTATAAACTTGATCTCCACTACAAAAAGCATCTAGACATTATCTCACATTTCTTTTCGACCAACATTTAGTTATCAACAGCGGAGATTTGTATAAACCTTGTTGTCTGTCTCTCCAACATATGCAATATTTTTTCAATATTCAGATTTGATCTCCAACTGTCCCATAGTAATGAATGTGTAGGGGTCGGGAGTTGGGACGAGAGAGAAAATTAGGCAGAGTTTCTCAGCCTGTCAAAATCATGAATCAGTTGGCATTATTTTTATGGATATATACAAAGAAATGTCAATTGAAAAAGGGTAAAACAAAGTTAGTTTGCAGTCTTTCCAGTTTCAGATGGAAGTAATTGTGTTAGCTGTGTTGTTGGCCTGCTCCTCTGAAACATTTTCTGTAAGTCTTCACAAGGTTTTCACACACTGTTGCTGGTATTTTGTCCCATTCCTCCATGCAGATCTCCTCTAGAGCAGTGATGTTTTGGGGCTGTTGCTGTGCAACACAGACTTTCAACTCCCTCCAAAGATTTTCTATGGGGTTGAGATCTGGAGACTGGCTAGGCCACTCTAGGACCTTGAAATGCTTCTTACGAAGCCACTCCTTTGTTGCCCGGCGGTGTGTTTGGGATCATTGTCATGCTGAAAGACCCAGCCACGTTTCATCTTCAATGCCCTTGCTGATGTAAGGAGGTTTTCACTCAAAATCTCACGATACATGGCCCCATTCTTTCTTTCCTTTACACGGATCAGTCGTCCTGGTCCCTTTGCAGAAAAACAGCCCCAAAGCATGATGTTTCCACCCCCATGCTTCACAGTAGGTATGGTGTTCTTTGGATGCAACTCAGCATTCTTTGTCCTCCAAACACGACGAGTTGAGTTTTTACCAAAAAGTTATATTTTTGGTTTCATCTGACCATATGACATTCTCCCAATCTTCATCTGGATCATCCAAATGCTCTCTAGCAAACTTCAGACGGGCCTGGACATGTACTGCTTAAGCAGGGAGACACGTCTGGCACTGCAGGATTTGAGTCCCTGGCGGCGTAGTGTGTTACTGATGGTAGGCTTTGTTACTTTGGTCCCAGCTCTCTGCAGGTCATTCACTAGGTCCCCCCGTGTGGTTCTGGGATTTTTGCTCACCGTTCTTGTGATCATTTTGACCCCACGGGGTGAGATCTTGCGTGGAGCCCCAGATCGAGGGAGATTATCAGTGGTCTTGTATGTCTTCCATTTCCTAATAATTGCTCCCACAGTTGATTTCTTTTAACCAAGCTGCTTACCTATTGCAGATTCAGTCTTCCCAGCCTGGTGCAGGTCTACAATTTTGTTTCTGGTGTCCTTTGACAGCTCTTTGGTCTTGACCATAGTGGAGTTTGGAGTGTGACTGTTTGAGGTTGTGGACAGGTGTCTTTTATACTGATTACAAGTTCAAACAGGTGCCATTAACCTGTTCTCCTACCCCCTATTTTTCGAACATTCTGTTAAAAATCGCGCAACATTTCAGCGCCCTGCTACTCATGCCAGGAATATAGTATATGCATATCATTAGTATGTGTGGATAGAAAACACTCAGACGTTTATAAAACTGGTTAAATCACGGCTGTGACTATAACAGAACGTGCGTTTCATCGAAAAGTGCAGGAAAATCTGATCACTGAAAATGGAAAAATATATCCATGCGCCACTTGAAGCCATTGATAAACGTGAACCACATTAAATGGGGCCGAGGTTGCAATACCTACAGCTTCCACACGATGTCAACAGTCTTGTCATTTGCCTACGATTTGTTTCTTGGTCAAACGGACACAAGGCAGTGCCTTTCTTCCGGTCTCTGTCCGGATATTTTGGTTGAGATTTACCCGGACATTATTTCCAGACGTACAGCTATAGAATATACATCGCCTCGTGATCAATTTGATCGCTTATTAACGTTTACTAATACCTAAAGTTGCATTACAAAAGTATTTCGAAGTGTTTTGTGAAAGTTTATCGTCGACTTTTTTAATTTAAAAAAATGACCTTACGTTATAAAACGCAATTTTTTCCCTTGATCACACAGTCTTCATAGATCGATATCTAGGCTATATATGGACCGATTTAATCGGGAAAAAGACCCAATAGTGATGTTTATGGGACATCTAGGAGTGCCAACAAAGAAGATGGTCAAAGGTAATGAATGTTTTATATTTTATTTGTGCGTTTTGTGTAGCGCCGACTATGCTAATTATTTTGTTTACGTCCCCTGCGGGTCTTTTGGGGTGTTACATGCTATCAGATAATAGCTTCTCATGCTTTCGCCGAATAGCATTTTAAAAATCTGACTTGTTGCCTGGATTCACAACGAGTGTAGCTTTAATTCAGTACCCTGCATGTGTATTTTAATGAACGTTTGAGTTTTAACGAGTGCTATTAGCATTTAGCGTAGCGCATTTGCATTTCCAGATGTCTAGATGGGACGCCTGCGTGTCGGGTAGGAGCAAGAGGTTAATACAGGTAACGAGTGGAGGCCTCTTAACCTGTTGAAGCTATGGGGGCGCTATTTCATTATTGGATAAAAAAACGTGCCCGTTTTAAGCTCAATATTTTGTCACAAAAAGATGCTCGACTATGCATATAATTGACAGCTTTGGAAAGAAAACACTGTAGCCTGATGCTACAGGCGAAACCAAGATGAAACTTTAAACAGGAAATGAGCAGGATTTTTGACGCTCTGTTTTTCATTGTCTCCTTATATGGCTGTTAAAGCGCCACGAGACTACATTTACCAGGTGTCCGCCCAGTGTTCTTTGTTGAAATTGTTGCGTAATCTCCAAGCTGCTCGCATTCATCCATGTGATTGAGACAGAGAGGAGATTTCCAGGAACGATATATCACGAAGAGATATGTGAAAAACACCTTGAGGATTGATTCTAAACAACGTTTACCATGTTTCAGTCGATATTATGGAGTTAATGTGGAAGAAAGTTTGGCGTTTTGATGAATGAATTTTCGTTTTTTTTTGGTAGCCAAACATGACGCAGAAAACGGATCGATTTCTCCTGCACAAATAATCTTTCAGGAAAAACTGAACATTTGCTATCTAACTGAGAGTCTCCTCATTGAAAACATCCGAAGTTCTTCAAAGGTAAATGATTTTATTTGAATGGTTTTCTGGTTTTTGTGAAAATGTTGCCTGCTGAATGCTAACGCTAATCCGGTCGCATTTCGCTTCGCTCCACAGGTAGTATCACATTTTTCATTTCATTTCATTACAGTACAACGGCTTGATTTGTTTGATCGTAGCTAGCTACATAGCTAGCTACATAGCCGTCTTTGTATCAAAGATAATTGTGTAGTCTCGATTTCCTAGGTTAGCTAGCCAGCTATTGTCGTTCTTTTAACGCAACGTAACGTAATCAACACTGCTAGCTAGCCAGCTAGCCCCGAATAGCAGCACAGTAGAAACTATTACACTCAACGGAACGACTTGATTAGTGTAGTGTCAACAACGCAGCCACTGCCAGCTAGCCTACATAGTCAACAACGTAGCCTCTGCCAGCTAGCCTACTTCAGCAGTACTGTATCATTTGAATCATTTTAGTCAATAAGATTCTTGCTACGTAAGCTTAACTCTCTGAACACTCGAGACGTGTAGTCCACTTGTAATTCCAATCTCCTTTGCATTAGCGTAGCCTCTTGTGTAGCCTGTCAACTATGTGTCTGTCTATCCCTGTTCTCTCCTCTCTGCACAGACCATACAAACGCTCCACACCGCGTGGCCGCGCCACCCTAATCTGGTGGTCCCAGCGCGCACGACCCACGTGGAGTTCCAGGTCTCCGGTAGCCTCTGGAACTGCCGATCTGCGGCCAACAAGGCAGAGTTCATCTCAGCCTATGCCTCCCTCCAGTCCCTCAACTTCTTGGCACTGACGGAAACATGGATCACCACAGATAACACTGCTACTCCTACTGCTCTCTCTTCGTCTGCCCACGTGTTCTCGCACACCCCGAGAGCTTCTGGTCAGCGGGGTGGTGGCACCGGGATCCTCATCTCTCCCAAGTGGTCATTCTCTCTTTCTCCCCTTACCCATCTGTCTATCGCCTCCTTTGAATTCCATGCTGTCACAGTTACCAGCCCTTTCAAGCTTAACATCCTTATCATTTATCGCCCTCCAGGTTCCCTCGGAGAGTTCATCAATGAGCTTGATGCCTTGATAAACTCCTTTCCTGAGGACGGCTCACCTCTCACAGTTCTGGGCGACTTTAACCTCCCCACGTCTACCTTTGACTCATTCCTCTCTGCCTCCTTCTTTCCACTCCTCTCCTCTTTTGACCTCACCCTCTCACCTTCCCCCCTACTCACAAGGCAGGAAATACGCTCGACCTCATCTTTACTAGATGCTGTTCTTCCACTAACCTCATTGCAACTCCCCTCCAAGTCTCCGACCACTACCTTGTATCCTTTACCCTCTCGCTCTCATCCAACACTTCCCACACTGCCCCTACTCGGATGGTATCGCGCCGTCCCAACCTTCGCTCTCTCTCCCCGCTACTCTCTCCTCTTCCATCCTATCATCTCTTCCCTCTGCTCAAACCTTCTCCAACCTATCTCCTGATTCTGCCTCCTCAACCCTCCTCTCCTCCCTTTCTGCATCCTTTGACTCTCTATGTCCCCTATCCTCCAGGCCGGCTCGGTCCTCCCCTCCCGCTCCGTGGCTCGACGACTCATTGCGAGCTCACAGAACAGGGCTCCGGGCAGCCGAGCGGAAATGGAGGAAAACTCGCCTCCCTGCGGACCTGACATCCTTTCACTCCCTCCTCTCTACATTTTATCTTCTCTCTCTGCTGCTAAAGCCACTTTCTACCACTCTAAATTCCAAGGATCTGCCTCTAACCCTAGGAAGCTCTTTGCAACCTTCTCCTCCCTCCTGAATCCTCCTCCCCCCCCTCCTCCCTCTCTGCAGATGACTTCGTCAACCATTTTGAAAAGAAGGTCGACGACATCCGATCCTCGTTTGCTAAGTCAAACGACACCGCTGGTTCTGCTCACACTGCCCTACTCTGTGCTCTGACCTCTTTCTCCCCTCTCTCTCCAGATGAAATCTCGCGTCTTGTGACGGCCAGCCGCCCAACAACCTGCCCGCTTGACCCTATCCCCTCCTCTCTTCTCCAGACCATTTCCGGAGACCTTCTCCCTTACCTCACCTCGCTCATCAACTCATCCCTGACCGCTGGCTACGTCCCTTCCGTCTTAAAGAGAGCGAGAGTTGCACCCCTTCTGAAAAAACCTACACTCGATCCCTCCGATGTCAACAACTACAGACCAGTATCCCTTCTTTCTTTTCTCTCCAAAACTCTTGAACGTGCCGTCCTTGGCCAGCTCTCCCGCTATCTCTCTCAGAATGACCTTCTTGATCCAAATCAGTCAGGTTTCAAGACTAGTCATTCAACTGAGACTGCTCTTCTCTGTATCACGGAGGCCCTCCGCACTGCTAAAGCTAACTCTCTCTCCTCTGCTCTCATCCTTCTAGACCTATCGGCTGCCTTCGATACTGTGAACCATCAGATCCTCCTCTCCACCCTCTCCGAGTTGGGCATCTCCGGCGCGGCCCACGCTTGGATTGCGTCCTACCTGACAGGTCGCTCCTACCAGGTGGCGTGGCGAGAATCTGTCTCCTCACCACGCGCTCTCACCACTGGTGTCCCCAGGGCTCTGTTCTAGGCCCTCTCCTATTCTCGCTATACACCAAGTCACTTGGCTCTGTCATAACCTCACATGGTCTCTCCTATCATTGCTATGCAGACGACACACAATTAATCTTCTCCTTTCCCCCTTCTGATGACCAGGTGGCGAATCGCATCTCTGCATGTCTGGCAGACATATCAGTGTGGATGACGGATCACCACCTCAAGCTGAACCTCGGCAAGACGGAGCTGCTCTTCCTCCCGGGGAAGGACTGCCCGTTCCATGATCTCGCCATCACGGTTGACAACTCCATTGTGTCCTCCTCCCAGAGCGCTAAGAACCTTGGCGTGATCCTGGACAACACCCTGTCGTTCTCAACTAACATCAAGGCGGTGGCCCGTTCCTGTAGGTTCATGCTCTACAACATCCACAGAGTACGACCCTGCCTCACACAGGAAGCGGCGCAGGTCCTAATCCAGGCACTTGTCATCTCCCGTCTGGATTACTGCAACTCGCTGTTGGCTGGGCTCCCTGCCTGTGCCATTAAACCCCTACAACTCATCCAGAACGCCGCAGCCCGTCTGGTGTTCAACCTTCCCAAGTTCTCTCACGTCACACCGCTCCTCCGCTCTCTCCACTGGCTTCCAGTTGAAGCTCGCATCCGCTACAAGACCATGGTGCTTGCCAACGGAGCTGTGAGGGGAACGGCACCTCAGTACCTCCAGGCTCTGATCAGGCCCTACACCCAAACAAGGGCACTGCGTTCATCCACCTCTGGCCTACTCGCCTCCCTACCACTGAGGAAGTACAGTTCCCGCTCAGCCCAGTCAAAACTGTTCGCTGCTCTGGCCCCCCAATGGTGGAACAAACTCCCTCACGACGCCAGGACAGCGGAGTCAATCACCACCTTCCGGAGACACCTGAAACCCCACCTCTTTAAGGAATACCTAGGATAGGATAAAGTAATCCCTCTCACCCCCCCCTTAAAAGATTTAGATGCACTACTGTTCCACTGGATGTCATAAGGTGAATGCACCAATTTGTAAGTCGCTCTGGATAAGAGCGTCTGCTAAATGACTTAAATGTAAATGTAGTTAACGTTGCGTTATGCTAATGGACTTGAGGCTGTAGTCACGATCCCGGATCCGGGATGGCTCGACGCAAGAAGTTAAAGAAGGTACAGGTCTGTGAGAGCCATACATCTTGCTTGTTTGTAGGTGACCAAATACTTATTTTCCACCATAATCTGCAAAAAAATTCATTAAAAATCCTACAATGTGATTTTCTGGATTTTCTTTTCTCATTTTGTCTGTCATAGTTGAAGTGTACCTATGATGAAAATTACAGGCCTCTCTCATCTTTTTAAGTGGGAGAACATGCACAATTGGTGGCTGACTAAATACTTTTTTGCCCCACTGTATACTGTATGTGGGCTAATGTAGGTGGAGCACAACATGCTCTAATAGGGGAGTCTGCAGGAGGGAGTGATTGCATTCTTAAGAGATCATGAGCTACATACTGTGTACCTAGATAAGGACAAGCAATAAAAGGTCCTTCTTAATGAAAGAAACTCTGACTTTCGTACATTCGAACTGCATGAACACAGTTGTAGTCAAAGCAAGATCTGAACTACACTTAATCATGTCTGCATTTTGTGAAAAGCAATAACAGTAAAATCTCACCAAAGATCACTTTCTGAGTCAAAAGGCAAATCAAGATCTACCACTCAGAAATGTATAATATATATGGTGGTTTCCAACGTAGCCCAATAGCCATTGTGCTGAGGAGTAGGCGGCTTTATCTCACCAAACATCTGCTTTTTTTGTACACAGCTGCTATCTACTGGCAAGCTAAACAATGACCAACTATAAAAAGATACAGGGGAGGCACCTACATTTAAACAACAGGACAGACAATACTGAAAAGAAGTTTCGGCCCAGCTGTAGCGTAGCAAACACACTAGTGAATTGTATTAAAAGAGGTTCCATTTGTTTTGATCTATACATTGGGACAATGGGCACTTGAAAAGAGGGATCACCCTACTTATAACCCTAGGTATAGTTATTTAATTTGTCTGCATCAGTGAATCTCATCGAGGCCCCAATTCAACAAGAGACTGAGAATGACCAACAAAGGAGGTTTGAAATGATAACAACAGCGCAATGGTTAAATGAGAATTTTCTCCAGGAACAACTGTGCAAAAGTTCTCGAGATGAATATTTACTATAATCTTGTCTCAAAGTCCACTAAGATGTAACGCCTTCTCTTGGATGTGGATTATCATGTCACCCTCTCATTAACTTCCTGTTCTCTCTCTCCTTCATGCAGTGTTATCATCCTCGCTGGCAGGCATGTGACGTACCTGGAGTGTATAATAAACTAACGTCAGGTCAGGGTTGTCTCTAAGTGACTCCAGTTCTCGTATACCTCTTCGCTCCTCCTAGACAGGGAGACGGAAAAAGGTAGGGAGGGAAGGATTGAGAGGGACAAGGAAAGAGGAGCAGAGATGGAGGACGAGAAAAGGTGTAGGAAAAAAGTTAAAGAAAAATGATGATGTGTTTCGTTATTAGATACTTTGTACCAGAGGAAGGAAACAAGACACGTCTGATGCTCTGTTGTTTAATCTCATTGTTCTGCAGTAGGTAACTCAACAGTCAACACATCTAGAACCATTCCTAAATATAGTGGGAGGAACAAAGAAGCCAAGCTTAAAAGTTCACTGACTTGACACATACTGTTAAAGGCACAAGAAGATCAAAGGCATTGCTATAGTGAACAAAAATATGAATGCAACTTGCAACAATTTCAAAGATTTAACTGAATTACAGTTCATATAAGGACATCAGTCAATTGAAATTAATTCAATAGGCTCTAATCTATGGATTTCTCATGACTGGGCAAGGGCGCAGCAATGGGTAGGCCAGGGTGGGCATAGGTCCACCCACTTGGGAGCCAGCCCCCCCCCCTTCCCTCCCCTCCCAGACAACCTGCAGGTGAAGAAGCCTGATGTGGAGGCCCTGGTTGGTATGGTTACATGTGGTCTGCAGTTGTGAGACCGGTTGAATGGGTAGGTGTGTCCAAACGTTTGACTGGTACTGTATGTACAATATGCAGTGTGGCGTCTCATTGTGCAACCCAAACATTTCAAATGGGCAAAACTGGTTGCAGTGACATCAGGCCGGTTATCAAACTCAGGTGGTCTGTGCAACTCTATACCACATGAACCCATTGACACAGAGATAAAGCCAACAGTTGTAGACATGAGGGCTGATAAAGCTGCTGTATTGCATCTCCTATGTTAATCAGCCTGTAGAATTATTACTAACCTGGTTTTCTGCTGGTTTAATGTGAGTTATCTCTGCATACCGGATGTCATCTTGCTTTCTTTCAGGTGAATCTATAAAGGCAAATAAAGTAAATGAAATATACAGTGTGGGTGGGAGTAACTGACAGATATGCACACATGCTCATCCCCAAGACAGGTTCTGAAAACACTAAAGAATCATGTTACTATGGATTCCTGTGTCTGTGAGGTCTGTTTGGCACCAGATAAGCTAGGAAGTAATTGTCAGACTGTGCTTGTGTGTGTGTGCCTTCTGCTTTTTCAACATTTAGAGAAGTGGTCTGAGACAATGCAACTGTCTGACCAAGCAGAGGAAGTGTGGAAGATACGCCACTTCATTTGACCTGCATCTGTTGTTCAGGCAAACATTTCTTACCTTTTCCAAAACACTATCCATGATAATTAAAAAAGGTTGTGCACAACATGTTTTGACTTTGACAAGGAAAATGACCTCACCCTGTAAAAAGCTAAATACCTGCATGTGAGTGTCCGTTTCTCCTCTTCTTAAGATAGATTGCAAGTCCAACAAGTCCTGAGGCAACCAAAACGCAGATTACAGCAATAATAAGACGACCTTGAGTCCTCTCATCACCATCTAAATTAAAAAGATGGCAACTATATATTAATTAAAACATTGTGTTTCATAAAATGAGCTCTACCATACTTAGTGTTTCATATAGAAGTTGGTATTGTCTGGATGTCTGCAATGTAACATTGCTACTGTACATGTGTTTACCTGTCACCTTGAAGGGATCACTCTCTATACAGGAATGTGGAACAACAGCTGTCTCCTTGCTGACTGGGTTGGCAGCCTCACATCTGTAAGAGTCTCTGTTCTGTTCATCCACCTTGAGAGGTATAGAGAGGGTTATGTGCTCAGGGCTGCTGGTCTGGTTGAGTATCTCCCCTCCTTTGTACCAGGACAGGGTCACTTCTCTCCCGTTCTCCACAGAACACACCAAGCTACAGGAGATGTTATCATGAACCGTCACCTGAGGTTTGGACAGAACATCTGGAAGACAAATAATGAAAAAATGTGAATTAGTGAAATGAAATTTATCTTTAAAGTAGCAAAGTGCAGTTGGTACATTCATTTTTGGATTTAGAAATGAATGAAATGTACCCATTGATTCTTGAAGAATATTTATAAATGCTTGAGCTTAGAACACATAAAAAAGTAAACAAAGGAATTGTAAACAAACACTATCTATCTACACACTATACTGTTTTACATGATGGCTGATCAGTCCTTGAACCCATAGCTCGATCTATGAATTTGAGAGTGGTTACAGTTCTCCAGACCCATCCCTCAGATTTTTACCAAAACAAAAGGTGACAGCTTTTGTATTGTTTCTACTGCTGATTGCCACTTTAATGATGTTGTAATTTACAGCACACACACACACACACACACACTTACAGTACACAGTCAGCTGAAATGTATGTGTTGTCTTCCCTTCATCTGTATTCTCTACAGTATAAACCCCAGAATCGTCTATTTGTAGATCTGACAAAGTGAAGAATCCAGTGACATTGTTCCAGTGAAGGTGGTTTTTAAATCTCTTCACAAGGTTGGTTTTACTTTGTTTACCAGGGTACACCTGTGCAATACTGCCAAGGTCTCCATAAAGTAAACTGCCAGAGTTCAACACCCTTTCTGGAAAATAGAAAACCGTTCCCACGAGGCCATTCACCTGCCGAGTCTCAGGTTGGGCTGAATGCTGGGTTGAGCAGAGTACTGTGGAGAGAAAGAGAGACTCAATATCAACGCATTGCCTTAAATATCATAGTTATTCTCGAATAAAATAGCAATGCAGCAAATTGCAGTTTTTCTTGATAAAATGTGTCCAAACAGAATTAACGTTTTCTAAACAATTAACATGCAGCCCAAAACTGAAACACGTTGGCCAAAATGACACATTTAATTTGCAAAATGCATTCGGACTCTCAAAACATTAAATACATGACACAAAATTAACTACCTCCATCAAAACATACAACTTGCTATCTAATGAAAAGTTATTTCAATAAATCGTTACACAATGGCCCAATAAATACTAATTACAACTATCAATATACTCTAACATGGTTAACCCTCTTTCATATTTCTGTGCCATTTGTTGATGCTATAATTATAGTCTGCACCATAAAAGACGAGTAAATATATTATCACAGCATGGGTTGTATAATTTTTTCCTAAAATGATTTAACCAAAGATGACAAACACAGAAAGAATGTCACTGAAGAGCATGAATATCCAGACACAGAAGGATTTATTTGACCTTCTTCCATGTTGTCCTTCACAAATGCAGTGATGCTGTACAGTATATACAGAGAATCAAAATAAGATACACCAGGCTATAAAATCACTGCAAAAACAAAGCAATGTAGAAAAGGCAACATGTAACGTTTTTTTCCTGGGAAGGAGAGGAGGACCAAAATGCAGCGTGGTTATGGTTGAACATCTTTAATAAAGATGATAACGTGAACAATATACATATACAAAATAAGAAAACGTGGAAAAACCAAAACAGTCCTAACTGGTGCAAAACACAGAGACAGGAAAAATCACCCACAAGATACCTAAAGCATATGGCTGCCTAAATATGGTTCCCAATCAGAGACAACGATAAGCACCTGCCTCTGATTGAGAACCACTCCAGGCAACCATAGACTTACCTAGAACACTCAACTGAACACAACCCCATAGACTACAAAACAAGACACATAAATCACCCATGTCACACCCTGGCCAACCAACATAATAAAGAAAACACAGAATACTAAGGCCAGGGCGTGACAGTACCCCCCCCCCCCCCAAAGGTGCGGACTCCCGGCCGCACACCTAAACCCATAGGGGAGGGTCTGGGTGGGCGTCTGTCCACTGTGGCGGCTCTGGCGCGGGACGTGGACCCCACTCCAACACAGTCTTAGTCCGCTTACTTAGCGTCCCTTGAGTGGCGACCCTCGCCGATGACCTTGGCCTAGTAACCTTAACAAAGGGCCCCACTGGACTGAGGGGCAGCTCCGGACTGAGGGACAGCTCGGGACTGAAGTAGCTCGGGACTGAGGGGTAGCTCGGGACTGAGGGGTAGCTCAAGACTGAGGGGTAGCTCAAGACTGAGGGGTAGCTCAAGACTGAGGGGTAGCTCAAGACTGAGGGGTAGCTCAGGACTGATAGGTAGCTCAGGACTGAGAGGTAGCCCAAGACTAAGAGATAGCTCAGGCAGGTTGACGGCTCTGGCGGATCCTGGCAGACTGGCGGCTCTGGCGGATCCTGGCAGACGGGCGGCTCTGGCGGATCCTGGCAGACTGGCGGCTCTGGCTGCTCCATGCAGACGGGAGACTCTGGTGGCTCATGACAGACGGGAGACTCTGGCGGGTCATGACAGACGGGAGACTCTGGCGGCTCATGACAGATGGGAGACTCTGGCGGCTCATGACAGACGGGAGACTCTGGCGGCTCATGACAGACGGGAGACTCTGGCGGCTCATGACAGACGGGAGATTCTGGCGGATCATGACAGACGGGAGACTCTGGCGGCTCATGACAGACGGGAGACTCTGGCGGCTCATGACAGACGGGAGACTCTGGCGGCTCATGACAGACGGGAGACTCTGGCGGCTCATGACAGACGGGAGACTCTGGGGGCTCATGACAGACGGGAGACTCTGGCGGCTCATGACAGACGGGAGACTCTGGCGGCTCATGACAGACGGGAGACTCTGGCGGCTCATGACAGACGGGAGACTCTGGCAGCTCATGACAGACGGGTGGATGTTGTTTCTTTTTGCTTATTTGAGCTGTTCTTGCCATCATTTGAACATTGTCTTTTACCAAATAGGGCTATCTTCTGTATACCAACCCTACCTTGTAAGACACAACTGATTGGCTCAAACGCATTAAGAAGGAAAGAAATTCCACAAATTAACTTTTAAAAAGGCACACCTGTTATTTGAAATGCGTTCCAGATGACATTTTGTTGCACAACATTACTGTATTCTCGGGTCTTTCCCATAGCGATGGATAAATATGGGAACTCGGCCTGTATGTCACCTCCTATTTATTCCCCGGTGAAACAGGAAGTCATGGCTTACCACTTAAGCATTCCTAATAACTCAGGTGAACTTAAAAACATCAAATATTAATGGGAATATACTTCAGTTAGATTTACTCATAAGAATTTCTAGGGGTGCCAATAACTGTGGCACACATGTTTCGGAGAGAAATATTTATCACATTTATTACACATTTTTTTCCTCTTATTTAACAGCCTGTATTGAAATCACAGCCTCTCTGGTGCTGTAGCATGCGCTCATTCAGTCTCTTGCTCTGGTGTGATATTAAAAGATTCTGCTAGTCTCCAGTCATGTAAAATGAAGTAGAATTGCATAAAAGTGTTTAAAAAGGCCATTTCTTCTCAGAACTCAAATAAGATGATAGATTCATGCAGTGCTTTTATTATAATGGAGATCTTTTCCCCTCTACCCTTGTCCGCGGCGGAATGTAAATCAACAACCTTCTGACAACTTTGGCATGTAGGCTAATGCTTACAAAATGAAGAACAGCTTCTGAAACTGCATATCTAAAGGCTCTGGTCTGTCCTAGGATTGAGGGTAAACGGTAGGCATGTTCTCTGCTATCCACTTTGTTTCATTTTGGGTACAGGGGAGGGTCACTTGACTCATTTCAAGCGGACAGGGAGTGTAAAAATATATTTTACTGAAGGGTCATCCATGTTCATTTCAGAGAGGTCCTATTTTCTTCAGGTATCCCTTATTATAAATAACTTACAGTCCTTTAACACTTCACAAGCACCTCAGTCAAGAAACTCAAGATAGATCTGACAGAAAAAACCCAAACCTGAAAACCCACATCATTTCCTTCTCACACTACATCTTAAATACTTTGAGGGCTTGTTTCCCAGACACATATTAGGCCTAGTCCTGGACTAAAACCCTATTTTAATGGAGATTCTACATTGTGCATACTTTTTAGTCCAGGGCTTAATCTGTGTCCAGGAAACAGGCCCTGGATGATTGATCTATGGGGGTTCTTCATTTAGTTGATGGACCTACAGTATGCTCATTGTCATTCAATGATACAACACCATGGAGGAGATTCCCAACTCTAGTTCTTATCATGACAATAATGTTTTAAAACGTCATACGAAACATAAACACAGTTGTTCATGTTACAGTTTCAGAAAAGGGGAAGTTGTTTAAGAGCAGCACTTTAGGCAAGTTGGACAAACATCTAATGCAGTGAGTTGATAAAATCTCGTTACCAAGAGGAAATGCTCTCTCTTCTCCATCCTGAACACAGAGGGGAATGACTTGTGTGAGCTCACATTCAAGCCCAACATTCAAATAAGAGGCTAATTGGTTGCAGTCAGATCATTAGTCCCAGAGAAATAGATAGTCACCTTGAGTTACTCAAGTTGATCAACTTCGCTTTCTCTATGAGATACAACAGAGAGTTTGTTTCACACAACTGTTGTTAGGTGTAGCCATCGACACTTGTGAACATAGCCACGTGAAATTGGGGTGCTGTAGTACCCCCTGATAAATAAAAGAGGGAAAAAAGGAACAAAAAACAGCACCCAGCCCCCAGTAATTGCTTTTGCACATAAAAACTCCCTACAACCTTAGCAAATGGGTCAATGCCTCCTTTTTCTATCAGTTGTGTAACTTGAGGGTGTAGACTACGCCTGGAACAACAGTGGAAGTCCCATAACATTGTATAAAGCATCAGATAGCCAAGCCTGCAGACACAAAAATTACATTTGGGAACATAACTAATAAGACTAATAAGCCTACATGTATAGCTTACCTATATATATACATGACGTTTCTGTATCACATGGAAAAATGTCTAAAGGTGTCACACATGATATTAACACAGCTGTGTCTAGTCTCAAAGTCTCCACAACCACAGTCACAATAATCAAGGGGCACACACCAAAGAGATGTAGCAGCGTCACCTTCAGTTTTTTTCTTTGAGAAAACAGCATTGTAGCCTACAGTCCATACAATCATCCAACTGGTTCCACTAAATCATCTACAAATAACAAGACATAGTCTGAGATACTCGACAAGAGAGCCCAGACATTGACGTTGTTAGTTTAAGATATCCCATTGGCCGGGTGGGTGGAGTTTAAATTTGTGAGACAACTACAACTCCATCTACAGCTGTATTTGCTTTTCACAAACAACATAAAAAAGAGGAGGGGCATGGAGGGAGATATTATCCTGTTATTCTATCCTTGGTGGTGTAGCCAGGAGTCTTTGCAGTGTTTTTCAATATGATGAAACCGCATCAAAGGTAACACCTTTAATTTGTCTCTCAAAAGACTGTTATTGATGAACTTATCCTGTGTGCATTCTTTCTAGCCCAGATAATTGTTGAGTGATGGTGGATGAGCATTCCATTTCGAGGCAGAGAACAGAGAGAGAGAGAGAGAGAGAGAGAGAGAAGGAGGAGAGAGAGGGGGAGAGCGAGAGAGGGGGGAGAGATAGAGAGGGGAGGAGAGAGAGAAAACCGCCAGGAACACTCCCTAATCATTCTTGATTAAACATTTTTTTAAATATATTTTTTTACATCAAATAACATTTTATTTTATTGGTCACATGCACATATTTAGCAGATATTATTGCGGGTGTAGCGACGTGCATTTATTTAATGGATATTGTATGTTTGTGAAGGATTCACCATCCTGCTTTGTGAACAATTTGACCAGGTGACACAATAATGATCCATTTGAACAGGGCGTGTTTTGTGTGTGTGTGTGTGCAGACTGTCAGCTTTAAGTTGAGGGTATTTTCATCCATATTGGGTGAACCGTTTAGGAATTACAGCACTTCTTGGTCATAGTTCCCCCATCTTAGGGGACCAAAAGTATTGGGACATTTTGTTTAGTTTGAAAATGTGTTGTTGGTTGTGTAGATCAGTGGAGAAAAAAATGTGAAAACTGTGCAAGGATGTGGTGAATTATACACTAGGCACTGGGGGCCCTATTCAGACTTGAGACAAGTTGATTTAATATGGACTTAAGCCCCACAAAATATACTTAAGCCAATTTTTTGTCAATTTATCTCAGTCTGAATCGGGGCCTGTAAGAACTAAACTACCTAAACCAACACTATCAACCTCCCATCTCCATAAGTTGGTTCCACATTAGCCTTATATTATCAGAGAACAATGTTTTTTTTTAAACCAAAAATAGCTAATTGAAATCAGTTACAGTACACTCAATAGTAAGAATATCCCTACTTTTTAGCACTTTGAGATTGTTTTTAACTGAAAGCAGGGTAAAAATGAAATGTATTATTATTGATTACTTTTACTCTTAAATAACATGCATGTCGAGCAAATATGTCTACCTAGATAAGCTTTGTCACAGACACGTTCATTTATTCTTCACATTCCTCACAGCTCGTTAAATACATTCTTGTAACGCCTGAACTGACACATTTGTGAAAGATAGCAGGACAGACAGGTTTCATCTGCATTCTGATTGGTTCTCAACTTTTGTGACATTATTTTAAGGATATTGTATAGTATTTTTTTTCCTATTCATTTTCGGAGAAGAGCCTGTAGTTTGTGATTTATAAGAAATTGTGGAGTAGACGCCTTGGAATCAGGACAAGACCGAGGTAAGACAACAACGGACACATTTATGTAATAGGGTGAACTATAACTTTTATAAGATACACCGGACACAAATGACATGGCGACAGACAGTGGTGGCTGCTGAGCTGGATGTAGATGGGTCTTTAATGGTCATGGGACAGACGGCACAAGCTGTGGTCAAAGACAGACTCCAGAAGAAGATTGTTGCAGCTTAATGTCCCACGTGGGAATAAGAGGACTGAGTAAGTAAGTATAACTTTTAACACTATGAAATATTGTAAATCTTGAACCTTTAAAATCTTGAAATTAATACCACAATCATTTTGACATCCAAGGCAGTCACTCACATACACGACATTTGGTAAATACTAGGCTTCTTTGAATGGAACATAGATATGTTGCCAGTAAACAGTGTTTATATTGACTCATTACAACATCTCTAGAAAAACACACTTATGAAAATGATATTACCAATTAGAGATAAATATAGTATTTATTTATCCTTTAACCAGACCCTTGAGGTTAGAAACCTATTTTGAGAGGGTTCTGTTAGCTAGTTAAACCATGTAGTGGTTAAGTCAGTTAATTCAGATGTACTAATGGCACTAAAGACGTCTCTTTTCTTGTTCTACGGGAGTGTTTTTAACCAGAACAAGAACAGCTCACCACGTTCAGACACTCAACTGTGACACTATGACAACTGCGACACCCTCATAACCCACAGCTTTTTTCTTCTCACGCTATAACAGTATCATTATTAAGACATTCACAGCGTTCTCAACCATCTTCCCCATCTCATTTACTGTTCTGACCACATTGACTTTTTACGTGAAGCCCACTACCTGTATCCTCAACCACTTGTCTCTCGCTCTTCTCTATGTGACAGACATTTCCTTTTTAAAGAAGAACAGTCTGATACCATTAAATGCGACAAAAAGTTCAATCCACAAATAGTATAAACCTCAACTTACTCTGATCTTGCAGCTGTAGGGACAGTGCCTTCAGTGTTCCCGCTACTGTTCATCTCCTGCTCCAGGATCCTCCTGCAGTCTGTTCACCAACATCAGTCTGTCGAATATTTCCTTTTTGATGGTAAGCTGGCTGTTGCCTGTGGTGATACCACAGATGAGATGTAAACTCACAGAGGTATATAACAGAACAACAGCAATGATTGCAACCTATGCTGAAGATAAAAAATGAAACCACAATAGATACCTTCTGCAGTCATATACTTACTGTTGCCAAGTCTCTCCCATGGCCACACATATTTGTCGGTATTGAGCAGCTCGTCCACTGTGGGGAGCCTAAACTCTGCCTGCTACTCACGAAGTTGAGCAATGGCAGCTGTCAAGGCCGCCTTGTCCTCAACAATTTCTCAGAATCTGATGCCTCCTCTTGTTGCCATCTGAATAAAAAAGGGTGATTAGATGGACTGTAGATTTAAACATTAAGGGCCGAGGGGGTGTGTTATATGGCCAATATACCACGGCTAAGGGCTGTTCTAATGCACGACACAATAGGAAGTGTCTGGATACAGCCCTTTAGACGTGGTATATTGGAAATATACCACAAACCCCCGAGATGCCGTATTGCTTTTATAAAACTGATTACCAACATAATTAGGGCAGTAAAAAAATATGTTTTGTCATACACGTGGTGTACGGTCTGATATACCACGTCTGTCAGCCAATCAGCATTCGGTGCTCGAACCACTCAGTTTATAATCTCATATATTACATGACTGTAAGTTATAGAGCTACAAGAGAGGCACAAACAAAGAGAGTACGAAGCATCAACTGCTGTTTAAGGTCACGTAATTTCACAGTTTAATTAAATGTTTACATCAATTAATAACATAGGTCATGCCTATATTTTATCAGAAACATGGTCTGATGTATATGAATCATGTATTGTATTTCACAAATCAGTTGTACTGCTTGATGAATAATGTGTTTGAGGTCATATTGTTGTTGGGCCTTACCTGTCAAACGGTAGAGGGAGTGATTCCTCGGTTTCACACTGAGGTAAAGCGCCTCAATCTTCTTCTGGAGATGCCCTGTCTGCCCTGTCTGACTATCCTGAAGTATGGCTGTCAAACATAGGGCAAGTTACTAACATGACTCTACTGACATCAATGCAATTCCGAAGTTGAGAGACAGGTTTCTACCTTCAGGCCACTGCTGCACCTCAGCAAAACCAAGCCTGAAGCACAGCGTGGTCCAAGAGTGGGCAAAGCTGGCATCAAGAAAAAGGGTGGATAATCTGAAGGATCTCAAATATAAAATATATTAGTTTAACACTTTTTTGGGTTAAAACATGATTCCGTATGTGTTATTTCATAGTTTTGATGTCTTCACAATTATTCTACAATGTAGAAAATAATCAAAATAAAGAAACGCCCTTGAATGAGTAGGTGTATCTGAACTTTTGACTTGTATTGTATGTGAAGTCAGCGTTAATGCACACAGTACACCACAAAGACTCGCTAGAGCGCGATGGAACAAGGACATCCCGGCCGGCCAAACCCTCCCCTAACCCAGGATGAGACTGGTCCAATTGTGCGCCGCCTCATGGGTCTCCCGGCCACGGCCAGCTGCGACACAGTCTGGGAATGATCCCGTGTCTGTACTGATCCAGTGCCTTAGACCGCTGTGCCACTTGGGAAGCCAATCAAATACCGTATATATATAGTAGATTCACACATTACATTTACATTTACATTTACATTTAAGTCATTTAGCAGACGCTCTTATCCAGAGCGACTTACAAATTGGTGCGTTCACCTTAAGACATCCAGTGGAACAGCCACTTTACAATAGTGCATCTAAATCTTTTAAAGGGGGGGGGTGAGAAGGATTACTTTATCCTATCCTAGGTATTCCTGAAAGAGGTGGGGTTTCAGGTGTCTCCGGAAGGTGGTGATTGACTCCGCTGTCCTGGCGTCGTGAGGGAGTTTGTTCCACCATTGGGGGGCCAGAGCAGCGAACAGTTTTGACTGGGCACATGAGAGATGTAATTTGGTAATTATTGTGGATGGTTGATTTTCTTTATTGTGAGGACTGCGCTACATTGTGCAAAAGCAAAAGGTAATGCCTCCACAGTTAAACAGACTAATTATACTAATCTGCTTTAATTCCTTAACATCTCAGGTGCAATGCTGATATTACTTTTTATGAACTATGTTTGTATATTCACATTTACACCATTGGTATACAGACAGCAAAAAGAGATTGACAGTTTACAGTTTTTACTGTTGAAGTCGGAAGTTTACATACACCAGCCAAATACGTTTAAACTTTTCACAATTCCTGACATTTAATCCTAGTAAAAATGCCCTGTCTTAGGTTAGTTAGGATCACCACTTTATTTTAAGAGGGTGAAATGTCAGAATAATAGTAGGGAGAATGAATTATTTCAGCTTGTATTTCTTTCATCACATTCCAAGTGGGTCAGAAGTTTACATACACTCAATTAGTATTTGGTAGCATTGCCTGTAAATTGTTTAACTTGTTTAACATTTCGGGTAGCCTTCCACAAGCTTCCCACAATAAGTTGGGTGAATTCTGGCACATTCCTCCTGACGGAGTGTAACTGAATCAGGCTAGTAGGCCTCCTTGCTCGCACACGCCTTTTCAGTTCTGCCCACAAATGTTCAATAGGATTGGGGTCAGGGCTTTGTGATGTCCACACCAATACCTTGACTTTGTTGTCCATAACCCCTCTATTAAACCCTATATACTGTACAATGAGGAATTCAACTACAAAATACTAGTCTTCTCCCATTTTGTGGACCATTGACGACACCCACAAGATGTATAAACAACAACCATAAATAACAATAAAATAAGATACAAAATAAAAACGTGAAGAACATAACTCAATCAGCTCTAATTAGCACATGTAGGACAGTATGCAAGTGTGTGTGCATGGACTTTGCAGATGTATTTTTCACAAGTGCAGCACATAGTATTTGTTTTACAGTCCTTCTTTGGGGGACAGAATTGGCATCTCCTCCTCTTGCCTGCTCCAGCTGCATCCTCAGGTGGATCAGGCTTCTTGCTGCACTCGCGTAACAGGTAGTCAGCCTGCCACGTAGGCTCCTCATGGAGTGCAATGTAAGGCAGGTGGTTAGAGTGTTGGACTAGTAACCGGAAGGTTGCAAGTTCAAATCCCCGAGCTGACAAGGTACAAATCTGTCGTTCTGCCCCTGAACAGGCAGTTAACCCATTGTTCCTAGACCGTCATTAAAAATAAGAATTTGTTCTTAACTGACTTGCCTAGTTAAATAAAGATTAAAAAAATAAGATTCAGCCCCCTGAACAGCTTTCACAAGCGTTGAATGTGTGGGGTTACAAGTGCCTTTCCCAGCTGCTCCAGGAACACCCTCCTCTTGTTCCACTTATCAGGCATCCAGGTAGGGTTGATCTTGTTCCATATCACGAAGGCATTGTATGAGGACACAATGATGTTATGGAAGATGACCAGGGGCCAGTGGGCAGTCATCCTCCAGCTGTAAGTTTAAATCACCTTGTCCAGGTTGTCCATGCCTCCTTTATTGTGTTTGTAGTCCACGATGATGGCTGGCTTCCTATCCTCACGATCACTGATCTCAGCCGTTTTGTGCAGTGTGCTCTGGAGGACCATATTCTTGTTCCTCTTTGGGAGGTAAGAAACTAGAGTGGTGGTGGGGGTGAAGGAAAACTTTGATGAGAAGGCCTCTCTCCCCCTTGATGCGAGGAGTGCAGGGGGGAGCTCAGGCTTGTTCTTTCTAACTGTACCCAATCATGGGGATCTTCCTCTTCAGGAGCTGCTGGCTGAGTTCAATCAGTAGCACACAATCTCAAGTGTGTGTGTGTGTGTGTGTGTGTGTATGTGTGTGTGTGTGTGTGTGTGTGTGTGTGTGTGTGTGTGTGTGTGTGTGTGTGTGTGTGTGTGTTTGTGGTTTTTGTGGTGTGTAAATGATTTTAGAACTGCCGGGTCAAAAATGACCCTAAGACAATTTTTGTACCCTGGTGGTCTACAGCTTTCATGGAAATATGAATAAAGGTGATGTTTTGCTTTTTCTAATGTTGGGGTCACTCTAGGAAAAGACATCCAATTTCAAGTAGAAAAAATATAATTTAGGGGTTTTTCTCTGCTGTTAAACATAGTGGCGGGTCATTTTTTTACCCTTAAGACAACACAAGGGTTTTAAGCCATTTTGCCACAACTTTGGAAGTATGCTTAGGGTCGTTGTCCATTTGAAAGACCCATTTGCGACCAAGCTTTAACTTCCTGACTGATGTCTTGAGATGTTGCTTCAAAATATCCACATAAATGACCTCCCTCATGATGCCATCTATTTTGTGAAGTGCACCAGTCCCTCCTGCAGCAAAGCACCCCCACAACATGATGCTGCCACCCGCGTGATTCACGGTTGGGATGGTGTTTTTCGGCTTGCAAGCCTCCCCCTTTTTCCTCGAAACATAACGATGGTCATCACGGCCAAACAGTTCTATTTTTGTTTAATCAGATCAGAGGACATTTCTCCAAAAAGTACGATCTTTGTCCCCATGTGCAGTTTATAGCGGTTTTGGAGCAGTGGCTTCATCCTTGCTGAGCGGCCTTTCAGGTTATGTCGGTGTAGGACTCGTTTTACTGTGGATATAGATGCTTTTGTACCTGTTTCCTCCAGCATCTTCACAAGGTCCTTTGCTGTTGTTCTGGGATTGATTTGAACTTTTTGCACTAAAGTACATTCATCTCTAGGAGACAGAACATGTCTCATTCCTGAGCGGTATGACAGCTGCGTGGTCCCATGGTGTTTATACTTGCGTACTATTGTTTGTACAGATAAACATGGTACCTTCAGGCGTTTGGAAATTGCTCCCAAGGATGAACCAGAGGTCTTGGCAGATTTTTTTTTATTTTCCCATGATGTCAAGCATAGAGGCACTGAGTTTGAAGGTAGGCCTTGAAATACATCCACAAGTACACGTCCAATTATCTCAAATTATGTCAATTAGCCTATCAGAAGCTTTTTCTGGAATTTTCTGGAATTTTCAATGAGTTATAAGTTATAAGTGATACAGTGAGTTATAAGTGAAATAATCTGTCTGTAAACAGTTGTCGATGAAAAATGACTTGTGTCATGCACAAAGTAGATGTCCTAACCGACTTGCCAAAACTATAGTTTGTTAACAAGAAATGTATGGAGTGGTTGAAAAAGTTTTAATGACTCCAACCTAAGTGTATGTAAACTTCCGACTTCAACTGCATATATGGGACACATACAGGCCATAAATAATGTAGCTACACCATCAAATATCTAATTAAGGTTTGATGTGCTACATAGATTGGGGCAATCAATAAATGGTCCATAATAAAGGAAATGAGCTAAATTAAAAGGTACCATTTATCCCAGCAATTTTGCGAAAAGCGATAAAATGTCACTCAAGATCAAACAGAAAAACGGAAAATCTTCCCCTCAGAAATGTTTCAATACAACATACACGGTGAAAGGAAAACATTTATCTTTGGAACTTTTGTTTCTAAAGAAGCCTAACAGCCTTAGCTTCTAAGGAGTAGGTGGTTTTATCTCAAACACCTGCTCTTTTTAAATTATGTACACAGCTGCTATCCACTGGCAAGCTAAACAATGACCAGCTATAAAACGATACAGGGGAGGCACCTACATTTTAAACAACAGAACAGGCAGAACTGAAAATAAACTTTGGCCCAGCAGTAGCATAGCAAACACACTAGTGAAATGTATTAAAAGAGGTTCCATTTTTTTTAACCTCAACTGTACATTGGGATTTGGGATAAAAGGCACTTGAAAAGAGAGATTATCCTGATCCTGCTAATTACTCAATGCATAGCTATTGAATTGGTCATTATCAGTGGATGTCATCGAGCCCCCTATTTGACAGAATGACCTGCAAAGAAAGCCTGAAATTATAACATCAGTGCAAAAGTTCCAGGGGAATGTTCTCCCATAACAATTTTGCCTCTAAAAGGTTTTCTGGATGAATATTTTTTTACTTTCATTTTGTTTCAACGTCCTCCTTATGACATACCGTCCTCTCCAGGATATGAGTTATCATGTTGGCCTCTCAGCATGAAGGAGCAAAATGGAAAGTCGCTGTGTCAACATCCCCGCTGGCAACGCTGCGATGTAACTGGAGTGTATAGTAAACCCATGTCAGTTCAGGGTTGTCTCTAAGCCATTTCAGTTCTTGTATAGCTGTTCGCTCCTCCTAGGCAAGGAGTGGGAGGGAGGGGAGGGGAGGGGAGGGAGGGACGGAGAACGACAGGGACATCGTTACAACGTTGCATGTATACATAATATGACGTTTGAAATGTCTTTATTCTTTTGGAACTTCTGTGAGTGTAATGTTTACTGTTCATTTGATTGTTTATTTCCCTTTTGTTTATTATCTACTTCACTTGATTTGGCAAATTTAACATGTGTTTCCCATGCCAATAAAGCCCTTGAATTGAAATGAATTGAATTGAGAGGGGAGATAAAAGGGGTAGGAAACCAACAAATGTAAAAAAAAAAAAAAAATTAAAAAGATGATAGGCCTCTTTATAATAAAACTTTGTGCCAGAGGAAGGAAACGGTTAACTGATCAAATGCATTATTATATACTATATGTGCTGTGTGGCTTCTCATTGTGGAACCCAACCATATCAGATGGGCAAAACTGGTTGCAATGACATCAGGCCTGGTATCAAACTCAGGTGGTCTGTGCAACTCAAGACCACATTAACCCACTGACACAGAGCTAAAGCCTACATACAGTTGTAGACATGAGCCTGTAACATTTTTACTAACCTGGTTATCTGTTCGTTTTTTAGGAGTTATCTCTGTATACTCAATGTCAACTTGCACTCTTTCAGATGAATCTATGAAGACACATAAAGTAAAGTAAATATGGGCCTAAGATGAGGTGTGACTAACTGACAGAGACATACAGATGCTCACCCCCCCTGGACAGGTTCTGTAAACACTCAGGACTCATTTGTTACTATGTAAATCAGTGTCTGTGCTTGCAGTCTTTAAGACAGTGTCAGATGAGATGATCTTTTCAAGTAATCATTGTCAAGAGTGTGTGTGCCTTCTGCTTTTTCAACATTTAGACGTCGTCTGGGATAATGACACTGTCTGACCAAGCAGAGGAAGTGGAGTATATATTTGACCTGCATCCTGTGTTCAAGCAAACATTTCCTACCTTTTCCAAAACACTACCATTGATTGTAAAAAAACACACACACAAAAAAACAAGGCTAAAGAGGTTTTGACTTTGGGGAGTGACCTCACACCTGTAACAGATAAATACCTGCCTTGCGAGTGTTCATTTCTACTCTTCCTTAGATAGATTGCAAATCCAAACAGCCCTGAGACAACCAGAACGCAGAATACAGCAATAATAAGCACACCCAGAGTCCTCTCATTCATGTCTGAAATAAAAAAGAAGGAAATTATTTTTGTAAAATATGTTTTGAATGAGCTCAACTACACTTCACTTTCACTTGGTAATTGCTATTTTCTGGATGGTTTTAATTCAAAATGTCTCTTACCTGCATCATTAGGATGACCATGTTCACTGCAACATTTTGGGACAAGAACTGTCTCATTGCTGACAGGGTTGTGAGCCACACAGCTGTAGGTGGAGTTGTAGTTCTTTCCCTCTACCTCCAAATGGAGAGAAAGATCGGTGGTGAGATCAGGACTGCTGGTCTGGTTTAGTATTTCCTCTCCCCTGTACAAGGTCAAGGTCACCTCTTTTTCATTGTCCACAGAACACACTACACTACAGGAGCTGCTGTCACACTCTGTCACCTGAGGTTTGGAAACAACATCTGGAAGAAAAAATACAAATACATTGAAATTGGAACCTATATTAAATGTTTTTGTAATATACAACACACACACACACAAATACTTACTGTATACAGTGAGCTCAAATATGGTTGTTTTTTTCTCTTCGTCTGTATTCTCAACAGTATAAACCCCAGCATCGTCTATCTGAAGGTCTGACAGAGTGAAGTATTTTGTAACATTGTTCAAACGGAGGCGGTTTTCAAATCTCTTCTCAAGGGTGATTTTGCCTTCTTTACCAGGGTACACATTTGGAATACTGTCAAGGTCTTCATAAAGTAAATTGCCAGTCTTGATCACCCTCTCTTGAAAAGAGAAAGACTGTCCCACGATGCCTTTCACCTGCTGAGTCTCAGACTGGACTGTTTGCTGGGAAGCACAGAGAACTGTGGAAAGAGAGAGACTAAATATTAACACAATGACTGCAGTCGCACACTAAATCTCACAATACCTGGATAAGTGTTTAACATGTCAGTAACTGCATCCATATGATATTGTGATCTGATGTCAGACTGCACTGAAGATGACAATGGCATTCAATCATTAGTTCATGTTTTCTGCACGTCTGCATTTTAGTCGTCTGGAATGACACTAGTGACTTGAGTAATCCCAGTCCTTCTTAGATATTTACAGGTCTAATGTGATGGTTGGGGGCAGGAAATAATTGTTTGGACTAGTAGTTGAATATTTTGTCAGAAATTAAGAAATTAAATTAAGATTTTCCAGTGCAGCCTTTTAAACAGCCTAGATTGTGTCCTTTGATTTTCAGGGTCAGAGGAACATTGCAGCATGATAGAGGAATAATGTAGGCGTTAGATAATGTGTTATTTGTTGAGAACACAGATACAGAGATCAGGGGCATGATTGTCCTACCAGCAGTAGGAAAGAGGCAGCGATTCTGTACATATGGACACTGCAGAAATATTATGATTGTAAGCATCTGTAGCCTGTAGAAAAGTGTTTGCTAAATTACTCAAATGTAATTATCTAGACCGAAGTAATGTATATCAATAATACGTGTGGAAAAAGCACCTAATTGTTATACTTGAGTAAAAGTAAAGATACCTTAAATAAAAATGGCTCAAGTAAAAGTGAAAGTCACCCTGTAAAATACTACTTGAGTAAAAGTCTAAAAGTATTTGATTGTAAATCTACTTAAGTAGAGCTGGCAACTGAAACAGTTGAGAGTAAAACTGACAATAATTGCAACAAAGAATTGGCTGTGACATCAACTTGTAACTAATTGCAATTGTGAAACTGCAGTTACAGTATTCGCAGTATAATGGTTCTTTTGAAAGCAGCAATTGCAGTATAACTGCAAAATAACCAGAGTTAGGACATAACCACTACACCAGAGGTTAGGCAACCCTGATCCTGGAGTGACGCAGGTGATTGATGTTTTTCATTTAACCGACCTGGAAGGACAGGTGTGTTGAATTTAGGCAATAACTGAACTGATCAATTAGCTCAGTTGGTCAGGTGTGGTGCCTAGTTGGAACAAAATCCTGTAGTACCTGCGGCCCTCCAGGAAGAGGATTGCCTACCCCTGTACTACACAATTACTGAATCGTGCAGTATAATCTAACATTCACCCTGCAGGAACAAACGTGACTGTACCTGTGTTATTTTGGACACAGCTATTGCAGTAGCCATATAACTGCACAACTGCAATGATTTTTTTGGGGGGGAAATCATGTTGGTCAATGGAAAATTAAAAGATAAAGGAAGACGGACTAAGAATACAACATCAGAAGACAACTTTTCTCCTGATAACTCAGCTGGATAGCTAACAAGCTAACTGTTTTTCACACGTTGCTAGGGAGTTGCTCAGAGCGTATCTGCTGCATCCCTATTTATAAATGATGTGGATAATTGTGTGGATAAAAGGCAACATTGAGATGCCGTCTTCAATGACCTGTCAAAGGCTTTTGATACTGTTGATCACTCACTGCTAATTCATAGGCTTTCCTCAATTGGCCTAGACCAGTAACTGTGACTATTAAAAAAATGACTTGACAGAGAGAACTCAATGTTCTCTGATGGTGTTAAATCAGGTTTCCTGGATATTACCAAAGGTGTCCCGCATGGGGTCGATTTTGGGTTCCATACTTTTTACTGTTTACATTAACAAAATTGACTGCACTTGTATGCCGATGATACTGTTGTATATGTCATTGCCCCCATGGTTGACCAGGCTCTATCTAAACTACAGTCTGCCTTCATTGTATTACAGAAAAACTTTATTGACCTGAAATTCGTATTGAATCCAGGTTAAAAAAAAAGTATGTTGTTCTCTAGAGCGCATAAAAATAACTCTGATGATTTAAGCATATGTACTTTGGATGGTGTCCATATTGAGTGTGTCCCTGTTTTCAAGTATCTGGGCATCTGGATAGATGGGGAAAAAAAGCATCTCGACCAGTTCGTTAAGACTACAATAAAAAAAATGGGCTTCTTGTATGGAAATATGTCCTGCCTCTCGATAAATAGGAGAAAGCAGATTATTCAGTCCACGTTCCCATCGGTCCTAGACCATGGAGACGTCATATCAGATCAAATCGTATTGGTCACATACACGTGATCAGCAGATGTTATTGCGCGTGTGGCGAAATGCAGTTGCTACTTCGTTAAAGCCGTTAGATGTAGTTCATCATAACCCACTGTGCTTTATTACGGGGCAACAGTTTTAGCACTCGTCACTGCATTTGTATTTGTTTTTATTATGGATCCCCATTGGGGTGTCCGGCAGAATTAAGGCAGTTGTACCATTTTTACCTGTTTTTTAAAAATCTGATTCTACTGCTTGAATCAGCTACCTGATGTGGAATAGAATTCCATGTAGTCATGGCTTTATGTAGTACTGTGCACCTCCCATCATAGTCTGTTGTGGACTTGGGGACTGTGAACAGATCTCTGGTGGCATGTCTTGTGGGGTATGCATGGGTGTCCGAGTATTTTAAACAGACAGCTCGGTAATTCAGCTTGTCAACACCTCTTACAAAAACAAGTAATGAGGAAGCCATGAGAGACGGCATGCATGTCATTAATGTTAGCTCTCAGTGTATTTTTAAGGGCCAGCCGTGCTGCCCTGTTTGAGCCAACTGCAATTTTCCCAAGACCCTCTTTTTTGAATGTAATCAGTTTAGGTTACTGAGTTTGGGTAATCCAAAAGTTACATTACCGATTACAATGTTGGACAGGTAACTAGTAACTGTAACGCATTACATTTAGAAAGTAACCTACCCAACCCTGCGAGTGAGCACATTTCCTATGCCAGACAAAATCACGCCTCATTAGCTCATTGTTATGGATGTAGACAAAAAATGGTTCAGAGAAAGAGAGAATCGTCGCAGCTGCATGTATGAGAAACTAGGGAATGAGCTCTGCCGGTGGAAATGTGCAATTCAATGTGAATCATAAATAAATTGCTGTTAATGCTGTGACTGACCCCCCCCCCCAAAAATGTCACTGTGGTTTCTATTCTGATCTGCTGTATCAAGGTTTTTGCTACAATGTTTTAGCGCTGTTTTCAAATCAATGGAGAGCGCTGTACACTGTTTCGATCTGGCATTTAATTTTACTATGCATAGACCAGACTGTTTTCAGAACCATGGACAGAGTCCATAGAAAACAAGGTTCTGGAACTATCAACCAGCGCTTGAGTAGTTTGCTTTACCTGGCAGTCAATACGAATAGAACTAACGAGAATTTCTCGTATTTCTCTGTAGCATCACGTTTTGTTGAAAAATGTAGTCCATGTGTCCATGTGACATTTTTATCATGGCTGTGATGGTCTTGTCACGCCCTGGCCTTAGTTATCTTTTTTTCTTTATTATTTTGGTTAGGCCAGGGTGTGACATGGGTGATTTATTGTGTTTCGTCTTGTCTATGGGTTTTATTAGATTAATGGGGTTGTGTTCAGTTTAGTTGTCTAGGTAAGTCTATGGTTGCCTAGAGTGGTTCTCAATCAGAGGCAGGTGTTTATCGTTGTCTCTGATTGAGAACCATATTTAGGCAGCCATATTCTTTGGGTATTTTGTGGGTGATTGTTTCCTGTGTCAGTGTTTGTGCCACATGGGACTGTTTCGGGTTTTCACGTCTTGTTTTGTAGTTGTGTTCATGTTGAGATTTTCTTATTAAAAGAACCATGGACACTAACCACGCTGCATATTGGTCCTCTGATTCTTCTCGCCTCTCCTCTTCAGATGAAGAGGAGGAAAACCGTGACAGAATCACCCACCACAACAGGACCAATCGGCGTGGTGACAGGCAGCGCCAGCAGGAGCAGCGATATCAGGATTTCGGGACATGGGAGCAGAATCTGGACTATACAACTTGGGAAGAGATAGACAGGTGGGTGGTCGACCCAGGGAGAGTGCCGGAGCGCGCCTGGGATTCGATGGAGCAGTGCGAGGAAGGTTACAGGAGAATGGAGTTGGAGAAACGAGCACGGCGGCGCGGTAGGAAGCCCGAGATTCAGCCCCTAAAATTTCTTGGGGAGGGGTCACACAGGAAGTATGGCGAAGCCAGGTAGGAGACCTACGCCAACTTCCTGTGCTTACCGGAGAGCGAGAGGGACCGGGCAGGCACCGTGTTATGCTGTGGAGCGCACAGTGTCTCCAGTGCGGGTGCATAGCCCGGTGCGGAACATACCAGCTCCTCGGATCGGCCGTGCTAGAGTGGGCATCGAGCCAGGTAAAATTGGGCAGGCTCGGTGCTCAAGAGCTCTAGTGCGCCTGCACGGTCTGGTCTATCCAATGCCACCGACCGCACCAGGCTTCCTATGCGTGTCCAGAGCCCAGTACTCCCTGTTTCTCCTCCCGCACTCGCCCTGAGGTGCGTGTCCTCGGTCCAGTACCACCAGTGCCGGCACCACACACCAGGCCTACAGTGCACCTCGCCTCTCCAGCGCAGCCGGAGCCTCCCGCCTGTTCGGCGCTGCCAGAGCTTCCGCCCCTCAGTCCAGAGGTGCCAGAGCCCCTCAGTCCAGAGGCGCCAGAGCACCTCTGTCCAGCACTGCCAGAGCCTTCCTCCTCTCCAGCGTTGCCTGAGCTGCCCGTCTGTCCATAGCTGCTAAAGTCTCCCGTCTGTCCAGAGCTGCTAGAGTCTCCCGTCTGTCCAGAGCTGCTAGAGTCTCCCGTCTGTCCAAAGCTGCTAGAGTCTCCCGTCTGTCCAGAGCTGCTAGAGTCTCCCGTCTGTCCAGAGCTGCTAGAGTCTCCCGTCTGTCCAGAGCTGCTAGAGTCTCCCGTCTGTCCAGAGCTGCTAGAGTCTCCCGTCTGTCCAGAGCCGCCAGTCAGCCAGGATCCTCCAGAGCCGCCAGTCAGCCAGGATCCTCCAGAGCCGCCAGTCAGCCAGGATCCTCCAGAGCCGCCAGTCAGCGAGGATCCGCCAGAGCCGCCATTCAGCCAGGATCCGCCAGAGCCGCCATTCAGCCAGGATCCACCAGAGCCGCCATTCAGCCAGGATCCGCCAGAGTCGCCATTCAGCCAGGATCCGCCAGAGTCGCCATTCAGCCAGGATCCGCCAGAGTCGCCACACCTGTCATCATTCCTCACTCATACTCTGAGTTGATATTCACGTCGTAAGAAGGAATTCCCCTTGAACCACGCCCACAAATTGGGAATAACAAACATTCTTTCCCATCGACCCCCATTGTAAAAGAGCCAACTTCATAGGATATTTTTACTTATATAGAAATAACAAAACATGCCGAAAGGCTGCTGGGTTGTTCAATGTACATTTAACCAGGTAAAAAATCCTGACCAATGGTTCGCAGTGCTCCCATGTAGGGAAATAAAGCCTGTGAGAAAATCCCTGCGAGGTTTCAGGCTATTCGGTGTAGGAGAGCGGGAAATGTGGGGCCGTTGTCCAAGTATTTACACGTAGCTTTGTGTGTGGAAAACATTTAATCTCAAGCAAGACATTTAACTTGTGTAGTGTATAGTCCGTTTGTAACTCCACTCACTACTTGTATATGTATAGTCCGTTTGTGTTGTTCTTGGCTGGCTTAACGTTCTGGTCAGCAGCAAGCACTGCTAGCACGTCATGAAAAAGGCCATGAGGGAAGCGCTACAATGTAACACTTTTCTAAGTTGTGAGAAAGCTCGGGAGCAGGCAATGTTTAAAAGTAATCTTAAGATATGTTGTACTTTTGTTAAATGTAGTTTTGTAATTGACTAAAACAAGCAGACAACAAGAAAAAGGCTGTGAGCCAATGACCTACATAACCAAAGGTTGTTTTCCCCACAGGCGGGCAGGGTCGCAATATTCTTTCTAATACCGACTGGGACTACCTGCTGATAATCATGACTTTTTTAATGTTTGTATGGTCATTAGTTATATTATCTGTCTAGACAGGCTACTTTAGGAAACATCCCGAATGGACATAGAGAGAATTAGAAAACGCACACACACACACGCTAAAAGTCTGGACCGTACAAGGCTACACTGAACACACGGTGCCAGGCTGAAAAATGTGTAGGTGTCCCCATATGCCTAATATTTAAATTGAGGAAATGTGATCAGAATCATTATTTTAGTGATGCATGTGAGACATCCCTCCATATGAAAAGGATCCTGCTGATGTAAGCTGCAGGATAGCACACTTGCAATTGATATGCTTTTATGAATGAGAAAGTGAACTTGCCATTTCCAAAAAGGAGCTCGGTGGGGAGTCGGAGATTCGCTGTTTTATGATCTGTTGTCTACCTCAACAGCAAGGGTTTCATTAAATCGGCCAAGGCACCATATTTGTTTTATTACATATTTAAATAAACATGACGCATATGGTGATGTTCAAGTTCAACTTAAATTCATTGTCCCACAAGCGTGCGTCAGACCTGGCTCTCTGGCTTGCATAGCACAGGTGGTGGTCGCCTGCATTCACTGTAGTAGGCTAGGCATAATATAGGCTCCAATACTAATGGTGGCTTAATAGCCCAGCCTATGAATGAATTTTTTTGCATAAAGATTGTGATCGGAGGACAGCTGTGAGGGTTATACAATCAGGATCAAATCCTCAGATTTCCTTGAGCTCATTATTGAAAGAATGTTCATATTTGAAGATTGCCAAAAGGCAAGTCCTTTTGGCAATGACAAGGAGTGGTAACGAGTGGAATGTTAGCTAAGAGACTGGTACTCAGGCTAGAGGTGAGGTCCCTGAACCAATAACAGTTGCCCAGTGACAGTGGTTGTATTCATGAAAGTCATATGGGGTGGAAGCTATTTAAAGGGCAATTCCGTCACTTTTCAACATCATATTCATCATCTTCAGCACCAAACCAGTGTCTACATATGTGAAAACATCGTATTTCTGTGATCTGTGGTTATGAAGATAAGAAGAAAGTTTCATCACAGGGTAGGATTAAAGATTATAAACAGTGATTTTCAAAACCTGCAACAAGTTTCTAGGGTATTTTTTTTGCTCCCCACATCACCGCAAATACTTATTTTTTCTTGTTGTTGACAAAACATAGGAATGTGCCGTTTTCACATATGTTGACACTTGTATTGTGCTGGAGATTATGAAAATGAGTTTGGAAAGTAGTGGAGTTGTCCTTTAAGTTTTAAGGAAACTTTTTTTTTTACATGAAATGAATAAACTTTTTTCAAAAAAATATGCAAAGTAAAAAAACGTGCTGTGCTGTGAATCCATGAACCTATAATAGTTGGTTAAATTCGGAATGCAATTAGCGGAATTCACATTCGGTCTGTGCTCTAAGCACTAGTCTAGGCTTCCTTGTCAGGAAAGTCAACAATCGTACAAAAATAGACCTAAATGTGTTTTAAATTTCCAAAGCTATTAATGAAAACATTGTACATCTCAAATATAACAATAATTAGGTTACTTATCTATCATTTCCCACATACACTTTTAGTTAGTGCAGCAAATCAGTAAGAATAAAATAAACATACCATCAATGGCAAAATATAGCAGAATGAACGTCAGTCTGGCAAGCCTTCTCCATCTGAACAAATGGTTCATTCCTCTAAAGCTCCAGCTGTTCAGTGGTGTGATCTGTAAAGAACCAGAAAGACGTGACCTTGTCTTGGTACAGAGAAGAGAATAGACTCAACCAGACCAGCAGCCCTCTGGTGTGTATTCATTACACCAATTCTGTTGTAAAACCTTTCTTAAACGGAAGTTTAAAAAAAGAACAGGGAAGGACGTACCTGAATTTGTCCAATAGAACCTGTTTTTCTAGTTGCAACTGTTTCGACTAATGATTACACCCCCGATCTCATCACCAGCCTGTCTCTCCCATCTACAGTGGTGTAGTTGCAAACACTGTCGGTAATTACACTTCACCATAAACATCACTGAGGAGATGGAGGCCATCATCTCTGAGCTCATTACACTATAGAACAGTTCATAGACTTGTTGTGTAGTGATGAACCAGGGTGTAGGTTGTTAAATCAAATCAAATAAATGTGTATTTGTCACCTCATCAACAATGCAGGTTATAAGAAAAATAAGAGTTAAGAAAAATATTTACCAAATCAACTAAAGTAAAAAGTAAAAGATATATAACAATGAGGCTATATACAGGGGGTACCGGTATATGTGCAGTGGTACAGGTTAGTCGAGGTAATTGAGCATGTTCAGCAGTCTTATGGCTTGGAAGTAGAAATTATTAAGAAGCCTTTTGGACCTAGACTTGGGGCTTGCCGTGTGGTAGCAGAGATAACAGTCTATGACTAGGGTTTTTGGCAATTTTTAGGGCCTTCCTCTGACACCGCCTGGTTTAGAGGTCCTGGATGGAAGGAAGCTTGGCCCCATTGATATACTGGGCCGTACGCACTACCCTCTGTAGGCCGAGCAGTTGCCATTCCAGGCGATGATGCAACCAGTCATTATTCTCTCGATGGTGCAGCTGTAGTACATTTTGAAGATCTGAGGTCCCATGCCAAAACTTTTCAGTCTCCTGAGGGTGAAAAGATGTTGTCACGACTCTCTTGGTGTGTTTGGACCATGATAGTTTGTTAGTGATGTGGACACCAAGGACCTTGAAGGTCTCAACCTGCTCCACTACAGCCCCGTCAATGAAAATGGAGGCGTGATCAGGCCCTCCTTTTTCTGTAGTCCACGATCATGTCCTTTGTCTTGATCATGTTGAGGGAGAGGTTGTTGACCTGGCACCACACTTACAGGTCTCTGACCTCCTCCCTATAGGCTGTCTCATTGTTGTCGGTGATCAGGCCTACCACTGTTGTGTCGTTGGTAAACATAATGATGGTTTTGGAGTGGTGCTTGGCCACACAGTCGTGGGTGAATAGGGAGTACAGGAGGGGACTAAGCATGCACCCCTGAGGAGCCACCGTGTTGAGGATCAGTGTGGCAGATGTTGTTGCCTACCCTTACCACCTGGGGGTGGCCTGTCAGGAAGTCCAGGATCCAGTTGCAAAGGGAGGTGTTTAGTCCCAGGGTCCTTAGCTTAGTGATGAGCTTTCAGGGCACTATGGTGTTGAATGCTGAGTTGTAGTCAATGAACAGCATTCTCACGTAGGGGTTCCTTTTATCCAGGTGGGAAAGGGCAGTGTTGAGTGCAATAGAGATTTAAGCTTTGAGACAATTGAGTCATGGATTTGTGTATCCATTCAAAGGCTGAATAGATATAACAACATTTTTAAGTGTCCCTTGAACAGTGTATAGCAGTAGTTGCCAGATGCACCGGTTTGAGTCTGTCAAGAATTGCTATGTAGCTAGGTTTTTCACGCTCAACAGTTTTAGGGTGTGTAATCCAGAATGGTCTGCCACCGAAAAGACATCCAGCCAACTTGACACAACTGTGGGAAGCATTGGAGTCAACATGGGCCAGCATCCCTGTGGAACACTTTTGACAACTTGTAGAGGCCATGCCATTACAAATTGAGGCTGTTCTGAGTGCAAAAGTGGGTGCAATTAATATTAGGAAGATGTTCCTAATATTTTGTACACTTAGTGCCTTCAGTAAGTAATTCATAACAATTTACTTAATTTCACATTTTGTTGTGTTACAGACTAAATTCAAAATGGATTAAATAGATGTTTTTTCCTCACCCATTGTTAAGGAAATTTTTACCTATAATGACTAATTATGTATACATTTCAATCAGGACTGAATAATCAGAATACTAGTGTGTTACTGTATATGTACTAATCAGAATACTATATATGTATGAGTTTTCTTTCTTGATCCCAGTACTGAAGATAATGTGTGTGTGAATGTGGTCAAGAGTTTAGAACGATGACGGTCTGTTCCTTGGTACAAAATTAATGAACTATATCTCCAGACTGACTAGAATGCTTATCTACACTGACTGACCTTGGCTCTAGGCGAGGAGGGAAGGCTTGAGAGCTATAGAGCCTTTCTACCAGTGTCAAGAAGAGACGGAATATTTAGAAAATGCTGACGTCATTTTCAGTTTATAACCTGTGGTAAAATGTGTGTGTACTCAGTACTCTCTTGAATAAAGGCTGTTACTTGACTTTAAGACCAGGGCTCTGTCCATTCCTATAAAATAAGGGTCTTACAAATTCTTATGAATTGAGAGTGTTTAATTTTAATTGGGATTTAAAACAGAGGAATTAAATTCCTTCAATACCCATCTACACACAATACCCCATAATGAGAAAGTGAAGATGTTTTTGGAAATGTTTGCACATTTATTGAAATATAAACACAGAAATATCTCATTTACACAGGTATTCATACCCCGAGTCAATACTTTGTAGAAGCATCTTTTGCAGTCATTACAGCTGTGTCTTTCTTGGTAAGTCTCTAAGAGCTTTGCACACCTGGATTGTACAATATTTGCACATTCTTATTCTTCAAGCTTCGTGAAGTTAGTTGTTGATCATTGCTAGACAGACTTTTTCAAGTCTTGCCATGGATTTTAAGTCCAAATTGTAGCTAGACCACTCAGGAACATTCAATGTTTTCTTGGTAAGCAACACCAGTGTAAAGTAGGCCTTATGTTTTAGGTTATTGTCTTGGTGAAGGGTGAATTTGTCTCCCAGTGTGTTGGAAAACAGGCTGAACCAGGTTTTCCTCCAGGATTTTGCCTATGCTTAGCTGTATTCCGTTTATTTGTATCCTAATAAACTCCCAGAGCCTTGCCAATGTAGCCACAAACATGCTTGAAAATATTAATAGTGGCACACAGTGATGTGTTGTGATTGATTTGCACATAATGCTTTGTATTCAGGAAATAAAGTTAATTTCTTTGCCACATTTTTTGCAGATTTACTTTAGTGTCTTATTGCAAACATGATTCATGTTTAGAAATATTTGTAATTCTGTACTGGCTTAATTCTTTTCACTCTGTCATTTAGGTTAGTATTGTGGACAACTACAATGTTGTTGATCCATCCTCCGTTTTCTCCTATCACAGCCATTAAACTCTGTAACTGTTTTAAATTCACCATTGGTCTCATGGTGAAAACTGAACAGTTTCCTTCCTCTCCAGCAGCTGAGTTAGGAAGGACATCTGTATCTTTGTAGTGACTGGGTGTATTGATGTCCCATCCAAAGTGTAATTAATAACTTCAAATGCTCAAAATGATGTATTCAATGGTTGTCTTTTATATTTTTACCCATCTATAAATAGGTGGTCTTGTTTGTGAGGCATTGTAAAACCTCCCTGGTCTTTGTGTTTGAATCTGTGTTTAAAATGCACTGCTTGACTGAGGGACCTTACCGATAACTGCTTTACCATTAAAATTAATAATTTACTCTGGCACAATCAGACATACAGTGCTGAAAGTATCATCAACATCATATTTGCATATAACTGTACCGGTCTCTGACTCTCTCATTCCCTTCATAAGTTTACCTGGTGTGTGTTGCAGTACAGTAAAAGTAGCATTGTAGCATGACCTGCATTACAGTAGGACTAACTGATGTAAAGAAATGTAAATCCCAAATTGTGTAATAAAATGTAAAGATTTTTGCTTTTATAAAGCAGTGAGGGAAAAAGTACCCAATTGTCATACGTGTTGTGGTTGATTGTTAGTTGATCTCATGTGTTTACATTGAATAGAGTATCGAGGTGTTTTGACACTTGAACAGGATTTTCTGGTGTATCTCTAGATCAGGGTTTCCCAAGCTCGCTCCTGGGGCCCCCCAGGATAACTTCAACAGAGCTTGACGATGAGATGGTGACTTGAATCAGCTGTGTAGTGCTAGGGGGGAAAAACTAAACGCACCCGAGGTAGGTAAACCCTGCTCTAGATGACAGATTGATAAAGCCATCACCTGCTCCTTATCTATTGCATCATATTTTCAATCAGACTATGAAATACAATGCATTAGATAGAAAGTAAAACTGCCTGAAGGCCAGGGTATCAGGCCAAGGTATCAGGCCAGGGTATCAGGCCAGGGTATTATGTAGATTACAATGAAGGTTACTGAAGGAGTATTATGTAGAATACAGTGAAGGTTACTGAAGGAGTATTAGGTACATTTCCAATGGAGGTTACTGAATGTTAATGTCCATCAGAGAGAACGGTAAATGGTAGTTCATGTGTCAAGACAAATAAATGCAGTTCAAAAGAAAATGCTATAAAAAGTGCAGCTGCTACATCTTTTCAATAATGTATTTGAAGGTTGTTACACATGTTGCTTCTATCAGATCAGAGTAGCATGTCTCTTTCTGTAAGCATGGTGTGGTCCTGATAGAAATGTGCTGTATAGAACTGTAAAGCCACCTCTTCTGTACATCACTCTGCAAGGTTCTTTGAATAAGGTCCTGATGTTAGTCTCAAAACAACACCCACAAAACAGAGAGAGAGTGGGAGCCTTGTGGTTGCTATATCTCAAGTAAAACTACACAAATACATGTATCAAAATGAACGTGTCAACATACATGGATTCCATCAACCCCCCCACATTGTCTGTGTACGTGTGGTAGTGTGCGTGTGTGTGCATGTACGCTTCTCTATTGCCATCTATGTCAAGGTGTGGTTATCGCTTATTTGTTCTCTCTGTTGTCAGTAGCCTATATGGGTCAGTCGCTGTCATTCTCATTATAGGGGAGATGTGGTACCTTCCTCTATCTCTGCACAGCTTTTCTCAAGCAAGAAAGCTGTCACCACAAACCATGCTCTCAGTCCCCTGCACCCACATTTAGCAGAAACTTTTATAAAGTGACTTACAATAAGTGTATTCAACTAAAATAGGTAAGATAACCACATACAGTTTCACAATAATTCCCCCAAAAATTATATCGGCCAAAAATTCTGTGCAAGTCAGATCTGTGCTAGGTAGGGGGAAAAAGTTTTTTTTTTTACTTAAATACTTTACACCACTGGTCAAATTAAGCACTCCTGTGCCTAACCTTTAACCTCAACTTAGTTTTAACTGAACAGAAGGGGAAATTAACAGAACAGATAATGACGCATGTTGTTCTCTGGTCAGAGGCAGTAGGACGGCTTCCAACTGTGACCTGTTATCAAAGTGGCCCTCTGTTAGTTCTCAGGGGAGCATAGTCTTCCATATCTCATTGGTAGAGCATGGCTCTTGCAACCCCAGGATACTGGGTTTGATTCCCGAGACCACCCGTACGTAAAATGTAAGTCACTTTGGATGAAAGTGTCTGCTAAATTACATAACGATTCTACAATGTATACCGAATAGACTTTCTAGCTGCATGCTGACATTTTAACATTATATGGCCTCTCACTTTCACATGACAGAGATAGGGAAAGAGAGGCAGACACAATGAGAGTGAGAGAGAGACACTAGAGAGAAAGAGAGTCAGATATAAGATGATGCATTAACCATTGGAAAACATTTTAAAGTGCTTGAATGGTGTGGTAATTATGATTTGCCAGGATTAGACAGAGCTTGAATGTGTGGTTGCCATGCATAGGCAGGAGGGTAAGAGAGATGGGGTCTTAGTGTTTGAGATGTGTTCATTAAGTACACCACCACAAGCTCATCAATAGCATCTTAATTGGATTAAATGCTCATAAGATCATTTGAAGGTACAAGAGGTATGATCAATGATATTTATTTCTCTTTATGGAGACGTGTAGTTAAGGTCTCTGTCTCTAAGCTAGACAGGATGTGGTGGGGCTGCAGAGAAACACAGATGATAGAAAACGGGGGCAGGGAGAAGTACACCATCTCTGACTGATATCATCAACCACACGGCCAAGGTGACAAGCACCAAAAACCTGATGAAGACAGCTTGTCTGTCGAAACGTTGGCTATTAGGTTATTAAATGATTGCATCTGAGGTCCTAGAGTGTGCAGCTCTCCTTTAATTTGACAAGTACCAAAAACCTGTTACTAGATTAACTAGATGAATTGAAAGTGTTCAAATGTGGGATTCAGAGTAGAGCTAATGCCAAATAAAGTAGTGTTAATTGTATAGAATCTGACCTTTTGAGAATATAGTAAGTGCTTTATTGTCTCTTTCACATGGTGGAGTCTTAGCAGAGATTAGGAATTGCTGCTGTACGAAACTGTAAAAGGAGAAAGTCCGAAAACAGCATGGTTGTGTAATGAAACCATAGAAAGTAGTGCACCTCATCAAAAATCTAATCTAATCAAATATTATTGGTCCGATACACATATTTTGCAGATGTTATCGCAAATGCAGCAAAATGCTTGTTTCTAGATCCAACAGAGCTATACTGTAATATTGGGGCGTCAGAGGCCGGTGGTTTAGAGCATTGGGCCAGTAAGCGAAAAGTACAAATATAGCAAGGCAATTAACCCTAATTGCTCCAGAGTCACCGTCAATATTGGCTGAACCCTGGCTGTAACCCTACTCGATGAGGGTGTCTCAGAGGGAGGAGATCCTTCATAATCGTCTTGGCGTTCCTGTGATACCAGGTGCTGTAGATATCCTTGAGGGCAGGCAGTAAGCTGAGATCTGGTGTTTGAATGTTTGATTGTAAAGTGCTTTAAAGTGTTTTAATACATAGAAATTAAGTGCCCTGAAACATTCAACCTAAATATGGGTGTTTTTATACTGAAACTTTTGGGGGTTTCAGTATACTGTATGTAAAAGGCAGCATCAAAACACAAAAATATATTTTTCATACAATCAATGGTTTAGACATGCAAATGGTTTATAGCCTAAAATGTATTGATAATAAGGGCCTATTGAGAATATTCTTTGTGGAATTCCACCTTTAGTTTTACAATGCTTTATTTAGACATATTGAAAACAGGAGGGGCAGTAAGATGGTACATTTCGTTGGAACCAACCACATAGCCACACTGCAATAGGCTGACCACACTGCTCACGTCGCGTTGCAAAATACATTTAGAAATCCATGTTATTCAATTATTGCACCCACACTGCTCGAGCGTCTGCGTTGCCAAGGGCTAAAATAGAACTCCTTTCTATTTCTGAAGCAGATCGCGATGCAAGTCCTGCCTCTTCCATCTCCTCATTGGTTATACCCACGTGGGTGACTGAAAGATGAACTGTGTTGCCGGTCGGTGTAGTAATACTATGAAAGTTTATATGCCAATCACCATATAAGTTCAAAGATGAAAAAGCCTGGAAGGAGGAGAGATGACTAGAAACGATTCGGTTGACCGTTTTATGTGTGGATGAATTGTCGGAGTAGAGGACCTTGTGCATTTCAGATAAAATAACAACTCAATGTTTATATCCCAGGACAAATTAGCTAGCAAGTGCAAGCTAACTAGCTAAATTGCCATACATGTTTAATGCTTTTCGACCTGTCCCCAAATTCATGTAAATGGTTCAGAGTTTGTTTTGATATTTTAACCTACATGTTGTGATCACGTTTGGTGTTGTGGACAAAATAAATGTGTGTACGATGGCGCACGCGCGCAGCTGGATTGTGTTCCGTGTAAGAAATAGTTCTGGCGTGAACTGAAATTTACAACAAAAAAAACAACACTTACTTAATAAAAATGTGGGCAAGTCATGCAGAGCCTTTGGTCTAGCGGACCGCGGCAACGCATCCAGCATAGACCCTTCACCCTGTCTCCACTGAAGACCAGGGTTAAAATCGCTGCACCGGCCCTTCAATCTGTTTCTCCCACCTGTCTGTAACTGTCTAAATAATGTGTAAACAAATATATGGATATATATATATAGAAAATGTATGCAAATCATTTAAATCATTTGTTCATTTCATTTTACCAAAATAATGTAAGAATAAATCCAACTTAATGTGTTGCTCAAGATGTAAGACTATTTCAGAAAAATAACCAAAGAGAGAGAAAATGTAATTATTGAACTCATTAGAAGTATTTGGTTTTAATCACCTTGCATTTCTTATCTTGTTTTAGGGGATTGTGGGCAATACAAAAAATACAAAAAATACTGACTTTATGATTCTTTCACACAATGTATGCATCATCCAAAGTGATACGCTACTATGCAAAGTCTTCCCAGAGCCACCAGTCATACGCTTTAAGAGATGTCCTACCCTAAATGACATATTAGTCCACAGCTACCTTACTGGTGACTCTAAAAAGACTTGGCTAGACCACAAACCCAGGGGCTCTTTTAAATGCAACCAATGCAGAAATATTGCACAGAAGAAGTATTTTGTTGACACAAAACGGAGTATCAAGATAAGCATGTAATTAACTGCAAAACCACTCATCTACAGATTGGAATGTCCACAGTGCAAGGTATTTCACATGGACATAGAGACGCCTTCAAGACCGCTTAACGGAACACAAGTACACCATATGGGTAGGCAACGAAGACTACCCCATGGCAAGGCACTACAAATCCTTACACCATTGCAACCCAGACTTCATACAAGCTCATGATCATGTTCCGGCCTCAATTAGAAAAGGGGACTGTACCATCATCTTTGAAATGCAAGGGAAAGGCCATAATGTCTTATTCCAGCCAAGGGCTCAATTTACATTTTGGCCACTAGACGGCAGCAGTGTATGTACAAAGTTTTTGACTGATCCAATGAACCATTGCATTTCTGTTCAAAATGTTGTATCAAGACTGCCCAAATGTGCCTAAGTTCATAACTTGAAACAAACAATAGCATGGTATTATTTCACTGTAATAGCTACTGTAATTTGGACAGTGTTTTTAGATTAACAAGAATGTAAGTTTTTATCCCACATCAGATATGTCTATGTCCTGGGAATGTTCTTGTTACTTACAACCTCATGCTAATCACATTAGCCTACGTTAGCTCAACCGTCCGGAGGACCCACCGATCCTGTAGAGGTTAAACAGCTAAACCAAAGTGAAAGTTTGGGGATTTACGTACTACGGGCCACTAAGTCAAGTATCCTGGTTTAAATGAAGATATGAATTTCTCACCATTCCTGTAGAGTTGTGAGAGGTCTCTTTGCCTACATCTAGTGGACATAATGCTTTATTGCCCTCAGCTATGTTGTTGTGGTCCTTGTCAGCTGTGATCTAGTGTATGCACTATAAAATAGATGTATCTCCTATACTCACCACTTTGCCCAGTCATATTCAAGGTGAGAACTTTTATTTATTGGGGGGTTTTTGATGCTTCTAACCTTGATTTGCATTTTGATAACATGTCTACAGTATTTCAACTTTTAATGTTTATAGTATTTTCACCTTTATTTAACCAGGTAGGCTAGTTGAGAAGTTCTCATCTGCAACTGTGACATGGCCAAGAGAAGGCATAGCAATTCGACACATACAACAACACAGAGTTACACATGGAATAAACAAAACAGTTAATAATACAGTAGAAAAATATAAAGAAAAAAAAGTCTACATACAGTGAGTGCAAATGAGGTAAGATAAGGGAGTTAAGGCAATAAATATGCCATGGTGGCGAAGTAATTAAGATATAGCAATTAAAACACTGGAATGGTAGATGTGCAGAAGATGAATGTGCAAGTAGAGATACTGGGGTGCAAAGGAGCAAGATAAATAAATACAGTATGGGGAGGAGGTAGATAGATGGGCTGTTTATAGATGGGCTATGTACAGGTGCAGTGATCTGTGAGCTGCTCTGACAGCTGGTGCTTAAAGCTAGTGAGGGAGATATGAGTCTCCAGCTTAAGTGATTTTTGCAGAAAGGCGACCAAAGAACGAATTGTTTTGGGGGGTGACCAGTGAGATATACTTGCTGGAGCGAATGCTACGAGTGGGTGCTGCTATGGTGACCAGCGAGCTGAGATAAGGCAGGGGTTTATCTAGCAGAGAATTGTAGATAGCCTGTAGCCAGTGGGTTTGGCAACGAGTATGAAGCGAGGGCCAACCAGCGAGAGCATACAGGTCGCATCTTTGGGAATCTCAGACGATACGAAAGAGAGGTTGAACAGGCTAGTAATAGGGGTTGCAACAATTTTGGCAGTTAATTTTAGAAAGAGAGGATCCAGATTGTCTAGCCCGGCTGATTTGTAGGGGTCCAGATTTTTGCAGCTCTTTCAGAACATCAGCTATCTAGATTTGGGTGAAGGAGAAATGGTGGGGGCTTTGGAGGGTTGCTGTGGAGGGTGCTGGGCAGTTGACCGGGGTAGGGGTAGCCAGGTGGAAAGCATGGCCAGGCTTAGAGAAATGCTTATTGAAATTCTAAATTATAGTGGATTTATCGGTATGAACAGTTTTTCCTAGCCTCAGTGCAGTGGGCAGCTGGGAGGAGATGCTCTTATTCGCCATGGACTTTACAGTGTCCCAGAACTTTTTTGAGTTAGTCCTACAGGATGCAAATTTCTGTTTGAAAAAGCTAGCCTTAGCTTTCCTAACTGCCTGTGAATATTTGTTCCTAACTTGTCTGAAAAGTTGCATATCACAGGGGCTATTCGATGCTAATGCAGAACGCCACAGGATGTTGTTTTTGTGCTGGTCAACCAAGTGTGCTAAAGCACTGAGTAAAACAAACTTAGGGAGTAGGCTTCTAATGTTAACATGCTGGGGAGTGGGAGTGGAGCTAGGCACTGCAGAGCCTGGATTAACCTCTACATCACCAGAGGAACAGAGGAGAAGTAGGATAAGGGTACGGCTAAAGGCTATACGAACTGGCCTTCTAGTACGTTCGGAACAGAGAGTAAAAAGAGCAGGTTTATGGGAACGATAGCATTGATTCAAGGCATAGTGTACAGATAAATTTAAGGTAGGATGTAAATACATTGGAGGTAAACCTAGGCATTGAGTAATGATGAGAGAGATATAGTCTCTAGAGACGTTTAAACCAGGTGATGTCATCGCATATGTAGGAGGTGGAACAACATAGTTGGTTAAGGCATATTGAGCAGGGCTAGAGGCTCTACAGTGAAATAAGACAGTAATCACTAATGAGGACAGTAATGGACGAGGCATATTGATATTAGAGAGAGGCATGCGTAGCCAAGTGAACATATGGGTCCAGTGAGTGGTTGGGCTGGCTGGGGACACGGCGATTCAGACAGTTAGCAGGCCGTGGCTAACAAGCTAGCAGTTAGCAAACCGGGGCTAGCAAGCTAGCAGTTAGTAGACCGGGGCTAGCAAGTTAGCAGAAGGGCCTTTGGGGGATGTCGCGATGGAGGTAAGTCTGTTTTTGCGTCTTCGTGCAGTGACGTCGATAGACCAGTCGTGGATTAGTAGGGTTCCAAGTAGCTTGTGGTAGCTTGCAGGTCGCGGTTAACAGAATGAGCTTTCACAGGACGTTGCGCCTAAGGGGCCTATTGGAATCCTCGGGCAGATTATGTCGGTATTCCAGTCGTAGAGGATCGGCGGGGTTCTGTGCTCAGGAGTGGGCTTTGGTGGTAGCCCAGGAGCCCTAGTCGGGATAGCTTCAGGCTAATTGGTGCTTGCTACGGGATGGAAACGCTAGCCAAGAGTAGTCACCCGGGATTGCGGCTAGCTAGTTGCAAAGATCCAGATGAAAATGTTCCGAGTTTGCAGTCGGAATCCGGGGATTTGGAGAGAGAAAATAATTGGTCCGTTATGCTCTTTGAGTCACGTTGTACGAACTGGCGTGAGCTTTCCAAGCTAAATGCTAGCTGATGACTGCTAGCAGTGGTTTGCTGACTGATAGCTGGCAGGTAGTTAGCTGGCTAGATTCAGTTGAGGGATTCCAGATCCGAAGTAAATAGAAATACTTTAGAAAAAAAACAGTTCCTCGCCACATTGGGTGATGTCACGTTCTGACCTTTATTTCCTTTGTTTTGTCTTTATTTAGTATGGTCAGGGCGTGAGTTGGGGTGGGCAGTCTATGTTTTTTCTATTTCTGTGTTTGGCCTGATATGGTTCTCAATCAGAGGCAGCTGTTTATCGTTGTCCCTGATTGAGAACCATATTTAGGTAGCCTGGGTTTCACTGTTGGTTTGTGGGTGTTTGTTTCCTGTGTCAGTGCCACACGGGACTGTTTAGTTTATATTCACTTTGTTATTTTGTATTGTGTCATGTTCAGTTTATACTATTAAAACATGGACACTTACCATGCTGCGTTTTGGTCCGATCCTTGCTACACCTCTTCAGACGAAGAAGAGGAAATCTGTCGTTACAGGTGAGGCGGGTTGCAGGAGAGTATTTAGAAGTTGAGGTTTAGGAAAATATTTTAAAGATATGCCGAAGAAAAATATCCAAAAAGATATATATATACAAGGGACACGACAAAGACGTCTGACTGCAACGCCATCTTGGATATATTTTGTTTGCTAGGTGTTGTCCAATGAATTCCAATGTTTATTTTCTTTCATTTGATTACTTTGTCAAATATGACTTCAATGATCACACCTTTGTTCACACATGGAAAAGAAATTATGAAAATGGGTAGTGCAAGTCTATTGCCTAATGTGAAAACAGTAATGTGCTGGAATTTACACAACATTCGAAGGGCAATGTTTGAAATATTTATCTTACATGTTTTGCTATTAGATTAATTGTTAGAATAACTAAACACTATCTGCCAATTCATTTCCAGCAATATTGCGCCTGTCTGTGTGATGCCCGCCTTTGTCTTTCACTCTGTGTGTAGCCAGTTGATGTGATAAGCCTCTTTTGGGTTGACAGAACCCTTCCTTCACTCTATGCAGAAATCACTCTCTCCATTTCCTGGTTCCTTACATTCTAATTTTAGTTTGACAAAAACAAGCAAGTATAATGTAGAGAATCATTGTACCATCTAAACCACTGTGGAATATCTTTTCCATAACCAGAAGTATTGTATTTTCAGCTGCTTGAAGCTGGTGTACAAAACCGAAAGTAAAACTTGAAACTTAAACACGAAGCATAGAAATAGTGCACATAGAACAGATACTGCTTCTTAGACTTTCTTTCAATGAGAATGACAGATATATATATATATATATAACTCAAATTTCTGTGAATTTGGTGGTCGCCCAAAAAGTTACATATTGCAACTTTAACTGTAAAGTAGGCTTACCTGGCAGAAGTACAGTATATCATGAGTACATGTATTTGTATCTATTATTTGTTTATGGCAAACTTTGCCATGAAATGAGCAGCAGCAGTACAGAATCATCGCTAGACTGGCACATTACACGCACATTCCTCACTGGCTAGACAAGATGTACAATTATTAAAGGGCCAGATTCGCAATCATAGGGGAATTACACAAAACATTCTTCAAGACCATTTTTTTCTTCTAATGTGATTTAAGCATGGACATGAAGAGATGAATGTGACTATTTGAAAGCTAGAAAAAAAAAGTGTAGCTCACAACATGTTTCATTATTAAAATTAGCTCTCATTTTTAGAAAAGGTTGAAGAACTCTGTTTTAAATTATACTGTCAATCTTTCATAGGAAACAGGGTTCAGAATTTAATTGAGTGCCTCAAATTGCAGTTCAATTCTTACATTTGAATTAAATTCAAAGTACTGTAGTAAAAAGGAAACAGAATGTAATTAAATATTTGAATTCAGTGAAATGCCTGTTCTATATTAGGTGTAGTAGTCTATACAAATATACTTGTACATAAAACATCAACCATGTCATTATACTGTATATATGCATATAAAATATTGTTGAAACAATAGATTTTCAGGACAAACTCTTAAAATCAATGGCCTTCAAAAAGAAGACAATTATATTTCCACCAATATTTTTTATTTATTTAACCAGGAAGGGCTCATTGAGATTTAAAATCTCATTTTCAAGAGCGTCCTGGCCAAGATAAGCAGCACCAAGTCATTACAAAAATGACAGACAGACAACATAAAAAACTACAAGTCATCTAGTAAAAACCATTGCATTTACAAGAGTATAACAAAATAAAAAACAGCAAATAAAAAACATTGACAGGTCAGGGAATCAGCCTCAAAATCCTTCATCAGTGATTTAAAAACACCAATCGGGACAAGTTCTTCCAGTTTAAAAGTATTTTGTAAGGCGTTCCAAGACGATGGCGCAGAGTACATAAAACCCCTTTTACCAAATTCAGTTCGGACATTTGGAACAGTTAGCAGGATAAAGTCCAGTGAACGAAGAGAGTCCCCACCACATTTCTGAACAAATAAAAAGGTAGTAAACCCAAAAATTGCTTTGTAAATAAAAGTATACCAGTGACTGAGCCTACGAGTGACTAGAGAAGGCCAGCCAACTCTGGTATACAAAGTGCAGTGGTGCGTAAGGGTTTTGCAGTTTAAAATAAATCTCAAAGTGCCATGGTAAAGAGTGTCAATTGATCTCAAACACTGAGCGGAAGCATTCATATATAAAATATCCCCATAGTCTAGTAAAGGCATAAATGTAGCTAATACTAGCCTCCTTCTGGCTTCAAAAGAAAAACAGGCATTATTCCTAAAATAAAATCCCAATTTCAGCTTCAATTTTTTTGTAAATTGTTGAATATGCAATTTAAAAAAGCGGCAGTCGTTAATTAAAATTCCAAGATATTTATGAGGTTACAACCTCAATCTCCTTGCCCTGACAGGTAGTAATAGGTGAAAGGTTCAGAGGTCTATTTCTTGCATTAGAAAACACCATTAGTTTAGTTTTGTAGGTATTGACACAAGGTATGTTGAACAGTATAAAAAGCAGTTTGCAAGTTCTGGAAAGCTTTTGTAAGAGATGAGGCACAACAGTAAATAACAGTATCATCAGCATAAAAATGAAGTTGTGCATTTGACATTTGTCTAAATCATTTATATAAATAGTGAATAAGAGAGGACCAAGTACAGAGCCTTGGGGCACACCATTTAAGACAGACAATTTAACAGACATAAGCCCGTCAAATTGAGTGCACTGAGTTCTATCAGACAGATAGTTAGCAAACCATGCAACCGCATGCTCCGAAAGACCTACACTCGACAATCTCTGCCATAGTATAGCATGATCAACTGTATCAAAAGCCTTCGAGAGATCAATAAAAAGTGAGACACAGTGCTGTTTTGTCAAGGGTTTCAGTGATATAATTAAAAAATCTTCATGGCTGCTGTAATTGTGCTATGCTTCTTCCTGAAGCCCGATTGGTACATTGATCAAATAGAGTTAGTAAATAAAAATTATTTTAGCTGTTCACTTACAAGGGTTTCAAGTATTTTCACCGCTATAGACCCCTTTCTGTGTTTGAAAACATTGCTTACTCATGAGGGTAAAGCACACAAGTTGGTGGCAGAACAAAGGGGAGTTCTTATAGAAAGCCAGCAAGAATAGCCTTTATTTACATGTTGCTTATGAGTGCATTTCACACTACTTTTGGATTATAATAGGATTTTAATGTTGGTAAGAATGTCCTGCTTAATATAATGTTTGTGTGTATATACACTACAGTTCAAAAGTTTAGGGTCACTTAGAAATGTCCTTGTTTTTGAAAGAAAAGCTCATTTTTGGTCCATTAAAATAACATCAAATTGATCAGAAATACAGTGTAGACATTGTTAATGCAATTATGTTAGCACAGCTGAAAACTTAAGCTAATTAAAGAAGCAATAAAACTGGCCTTCTTTAGACCAGTATCTGGAGCATCAGCATTTGTGGGTTCGATTACAGGCTCAAAATGGTCAGAAACAAAGACATTTCTTCTGAAACTCGTCAGTCCATTCTGGTTCTGAGAAATGAAGGCTATTCCATGGAGAAATTGCCAAGCGACTGAAGATCTAGTACAATGCTGTGTCCTACTCCATTCACAGAACAGCACAAACTGTCTCTAACCAGAATAGAAAGAGGAGTGGGAGGCCCCAGTGCACAACTGAACAAGAGGACAAGTACATAAGAGTGTCTAGTTTGAGAAACAGACGCCTCACAAGTCCTCAACTGGCAGCTTCGTTAAATAGTACCTGCAAAACACCAGTCTCAACGTCAACAGTGAAGAGGCGAATCTGGAATGCTGGACTTCTAGGCAGGGGGTTGACTGTGTCATGCTCAATGGGTTGGAGGGTTTTGAGGGTGACAGGACAGGACTTTCTCCTCATCTTTCTCCCCGTCTTCTTTGGTTTGGGTGTAGCTGGTCTCCTGGGTGGTGGGGATTATTGGGGGTTCAACCTGGTTGAGGATGAGGGTGTAGCTGGTCTCCTGGGTGGTGGGGGATATCGGGGGTTCAACCTGGGTGAGGGTGTAGCTGGTCTCCCGGGGGCAATTGTATCAGACAGTTCTTGGGCAGCAACAGGAGGAGGGTTGTAGTGTGGGGGCATGGATGTTGATTGCCACTGCGAAATAGAACATATTAAGGAAATGGAACAGACAAGTGGACAACAGTTTCCAATTGGCAGAGGTGAGCATGTATATTTAAGCCATAAGGCCCGAGGAGGTGTGGAATATGGCCAATATACCATGGCTAAGGGCTGTTCTTATGCATGACGCAATGCGGAGTGCCTGGACACAGCCCTTAGCCGAGGTATATTGGTAATATATCACAAGCCCCAGAGGTGCCTTATTGCTATTATAAACAGGTTACCAACGTAATTAGAGCAGTAAAAATACATGTTTTGTCATACCCATGATATACGGTCTGATATACCAAGGCTTTCAGACAAACAGCATTCAGGGCTGGAACCACCCAGTTTATAAATAAACTTCTACACAGGATATGTGAAAAGAACGTGTTGAATATATATATATATTCCGTAAGTCAATGGTTGCCACCTGTCAATGATTTTAGAAGGCAGGACGATTTAAATGGTTTCACTGTCACCTCCAGACGTGGTCAGGAAGATCTGATCACAATGCTTCTTTTAATCATCTACACCCGTCTGAAAATGTGGGCACAATCAGACTGTGGACAAGATCCGGACATATAATGCATGTTAGAACCAGGCATAAACGGGGCTAAATAGAGTTAAGGGCTCTAGGAAAGGGTGTTATGTGTGAGTGAGACAGCAAGGTGAGTGAGCGAGCGAGCAGGTGTTGCGCATATGTGAAACATAAGAGGTGTGTGTGAAAAGGGTGTAGGTAAGGGTAGGCCATGGTGAGGAGGTGGGTTTTTAGGGGTGACTGAAAGATGATGGACTCAGTCACGGATGGCTGGAGGGAGGGAGTTCAAGAGCCTAGGAGCAACCCTGGAGAAGGCCCTGTCACTGAAACTCTGGAGCTTGGACCTGGGGATGACAACTGTGGTTGAGGGGAGAGAGCATGAGGGCTAGTAGGAGAGAAGAAGGTCAGAGAGGTAAGGGGTAGCAAGGTGAGGGAGAGCTTTTTGGGTCAGGAGGATTTTGTCATTAATGCGGTGGGAGACATGGAGCCAGCGGAGTTCAGAGGATATGTTGCCAGGATGATTTAGTGTGGGTTAGAAGATGGGCTTTGGAACCCTTTGGAGCTTATCGAGAGAGTTTGTGTTAGTGCCGGGGAGTAGTGAGTTGCAATAGTCTATTCGGGAGAAGATGAAAGCATGGATGAGAGTTTTGACCAGCAGGACAGTAGAGGGAGGGGCTGGCTATGGCTAATTTGCGTAAGTGAAATAAAAAAATGTTTTACAGTCTGGCGGATGTAGTGGTTGAGGGATAGGGTCTTAAGGTAGACAAACATACATATTTCTGTCCAAATACCTTTCATAATTGCCTCATACAATCTTTGGATTGCTGCCATTGTGGTCTGATTCATCATACCACTGTGAGGACACAGTGCAGTTAACAAAATGTTATCCTTCTTCCTCTTGCTGAAGAGTAGCAGGGGGTACACACTCATAACTTGTGGAACCTATGTACCTAGAATTATTAATGACAAAATAACTTCCAGAAACACAACAAATACCAATCAAATAATTACATTTAGATTTACAGTCTTAAATGACACAATGGGACATCAACAAATAAGTGCATAGGGCCTTTCATTTACTACCTAAGCTAGAAATGCAGAAATATTTTTGGAGGAAAACCTAAAGCTTACCAGCTTGTTTGCTGCATTAACCAAGGTTCCTGTCACGTTCTGACCTTTATTTCCTTTGTTTTGTCATTATTTAGTATGGTCAGGGCGTGAGTTGGGGTGGGCAGTCTGTTTGTTTTTCTATGATTTGGGTATTTCTATGTTTCGGCCTAGTATGGTTCTCAATCAGAGGCAGGTGTCATTAGTTGTCTCTGATTGAGAATCATACTTAGGTAGCCTGGGATTCACTGTGTGTTTGTGGGTGATTGTTCCTGTCTCTGGTTTTTGCACCAGATAGGGCTGTTTTGGGTTTTCACGGTTCTTGTTTTTGTTAGTTTGTTCATGTGAAGTGATTTATTAAAACATGAATCAAAACAACCACGCTGCGCTTTGGTCCGCCTCTCCGTCAATGGAAGAAATCCCTTACAGTTCCATATCTTCCATGGTCTTATTTGCCCATTCATCTGTAGCCTTCATTTTTTGGGCCTTTAACTTGACCTTTAGCTGTGTTTTTACACCACAGAACTTGCACTTCTTTGATGCTACTCCTATTGATGTTTTACAACGTCGCTCTGGATAAGAGCGTCTGCTAAATGACTTAAATGTAAATGTAAATGTAGGACACAACTTACGGATTGGAGCCAGGAGACATTGTGCATGAAAGGTGGATACGAAAGTGTCACACAAAATAGCCCTATACACAACTTTGACTGATGGAATGCACCAGGGAGGTCCACTCTGGCATGGGGCTTGAATTGACAAGGAGAACTAGAGATAAAAACCATACTAACAGCAATTAATAAAGAGAGTTTGGCCAACTAAGGCCGCGACGTTGAGTTCACAATAAACGTCAAGCCCTGACCTTTCTCAAACTAATCAAAGTGCTGTGTGTGTGTTTGAAGGTGACATGGGTTTCAATGACTCAATCATATGGGTCAAATCTGATAATGGGCCTCACCTGGTACTAAAACTAAGCCCGAGGCTTTAACATTGCCACACATGCTACACTTTAACATAATGTGTCATACTAACTGTTGACTACTATTGTAACCGAGATATATGCTACCTGCCATAGCCTCAGGTGCATAGTGCAATGAGTGTTAGTTGACAGATGAAACAGTACCTAGGCCAGTGGGATTTGGTTACTTATTTTACATCATAACTACAGGTGGTGTGAAAAATGTGAATGATGGATAATATGACCATTGAATATAAACATAATTCACTGTGGATGGGAGCATTGTTGTCTTGTTGTCCCAATTCATCCATTGTTTGCTCCACAAGATCTAAAAACTGTCTTTAGAAAGGCTTTGCAGAGACAAGCTGAACTAGCTCTATTAGGCAGGGGTGTCAAACTCGTTCCACAGAGGGCCGAGTGTCTGCAGGTTTTTGGTTTTTCATTTCGTATTAACACCAAGACAACCTAACCAGATGAGGGGAGTTCCTTAGTAATTTGTGACCTTCATTTACCAATCAAGGGTGGAGCAAAAATCTGCAGACACTCGGACCTCTCATGGTAGGAGTTTGACACATGTGGATTAAAGTAATTAATCACTCAAACTAGTTTAATCAGGTGTGTAGATGTTGCCCAGAACAAAACCCTGCTCCCACCATGAAACTCCATAGACTGTAGCCTAGCTCTAGCTAGCTGAAACTGTTGAGTAGGCTAAGATTTTAATTGAAACCCTTGACAGATCAGTGAAAATGCATACTGGTTTGAGAAGTGTCTAAAAAGCTATAAATCAATCTCCATAGCATTACATACTAGCGATTACAACCACATTGTTTTATTGCATACTTCACTCACCGGGAAAGAGAATGATCGCATAGGAGGATCCGGTACATTCCAAGTTGCCTTTGTTGAAGTCATGATGCGCATTTGTGTTGTAGGTCAAAATACACAGATTCTGCACAGAATAAGAGTATACGTTAGATTCATTTAATTTTATATTCATAAATAAACCGAACGCAGAAAGTAACCTCTCCTGCAGCCGATTTTGTTGACGAGCAGGAACGCGCTCCGCATTACATTGTGTTGAAGTTGCCTGTACAGGACTGATCTTGGGTCAGTTTTCCGTTATTTTCTCGTACGATTTGGAGCGGTGGTCGTGAATGGGTATGAGGGGTGGACACACCGCGACCCAGACCCTACTATTGTCTTTTACACATACCAATGCCTCGTTCAGGTGCCATCGGAGTTCTCGGACTGGGAAGTTTCACTTGAATGAACCTCCAAATAGGAAGTACAAGTGGGAAATGAGGAAAAAAATGTTGTCGATCTTATTGGTTTAAGAATTATTCCTACTTCAAAAGAACTTGAACACAATCACGTCGGAGTTACACATTCCCATGAAAATGTGAAGCCAGCATAATACAGCATTCAAGTGCTTGTCGGTACTATGAAACTGATATTTCTGACTTGCTAACTGATTGAACGCATTACAGCTTCCTAAGTATATAACATGATTGACATGTCCGTAATAATCATAATGGTAAGGCCTTGGCCGTGCCATAAGTGTAAGCCAACATAATTCATTATTTTACATTAACCTGTTTTAACATGTAATACATGCATTATGAAGAAAATTGTGTAATTTAGGCTCCACAAAATATGAAATGTGTTATGAAGAAAATCGTGTACTGTTGCCTACACGAAAAAAAAGCCATTCTGGTTACAAGTGCACCAGTTTCCCAAAGTATTCATCGAAGTCATGCATAGAAAACAGCATTGGCATTAATTAAGCAATTGTTCCCACGAATTAATTTGCACGTAAATATGTATGTTCTCACAAATTCGGTTCAGCAAGTTTAAAACACTACATAAAAGCATTCAACTACACATTTTTAAACAGGGTTAAACAAAGACACTGTTTATGTATATTTATAAACGTTTGAATTAGGCATACAGAAGAACAATAGTCTATCGCATATATATATATGGTTGTTGCAAAGGATTGTGTGTAGCCTACTGGTTAAATGTGTCTTTTCGCACGAATTAAGTATCACATAAATTCGTGTATTTTCTTACGAATTAAGCCACACAAAACCGCACGAAATTTGATGAAATGCGTTATGTACATATATGCACGCATTGAATGTGAGATTGTGTTGGAATCGCAGTGAAGTGAGGAGCACGGTGTTGTCACAGAAGCATTTTAAACCACAGATTATAGAAACGCGCTGTAGATACATACTGGTTTGGTACTGGAAATAATGAATATGAGGTTGAAAAGTGGCGGAATTGCCCGTCAAGGCTATCTTACAAACTAATGTAACAATATTTATTCAACCTTAAAATGAGTAACACATACATGGTCACATTGAGGTTACTGTAACTATAATGTCAAGTTAGCATGTTCACTGTACTGTAGCATGGAAAGGTGGCAGGTCTGTGAATCTTCACAATTGCACTATGTACTTTTAATGTAATCTAAACTGCATTCTAGGTCAATTGGTTGTGCTATTAGATGAAGTACCGTGATAATACATTTAGTTGTTGTATAACTATAAAATATCTGACAATGTATTCCGATTTTAACTTTGTTGCAGTTTTATGGTTGAAAGCGCATGAGAACACATTTAGATGACAACTTAACCAAAAATCCGACATTGCTTTTCTATTGGAATTTGGTTGTGCTTTTAGATAGTTGAACACATAGAACATATTCGGAATTCATCCAACTTCTGTCTTTTTGGGTGGGTGAATAAAGGTGGAAATCTCATTGAACAATGTCTCAACCAAATATTACCCAAATTTCCACATTGAAATGATGTGGTGGGTCCAGTTGGAGGCTTCTAATACCGTAGTAAATACTCATATTTATTAGAGTATTAGTATAATATAATATTATTGTTTTATATGGTGTCTAACCCACAGCGCTGGAAGAATAGAAGTGACAGGGGATCCAAGTGAACTAATTAACCAGTCCAATAACAAAGAAAATGTTGCACATTACTATTAATGACACCTACAAACTGAAGGCAGAGCGTTTCAATGTTGAGTTTGGTTGTCTGGTTGCTGACTGGGTTGGCAGCCACACAGCTGTAGATATTGTTGTCCTGTAGCTTTATCTTCAGAGGGAGAGACAGGTTGGTGGAGAGGTCAGAGCTGCTGGTCTGGTTGAGTCTCTTCTCTCCTCTGTACCAGGACAGGGTCATGTCTCTCCGGTTCTCCACAGAACACACCACTGAACAGCTCCCCTTCTCTGATGAACTGTCCAGAAAATCACCTTGAGGGATTTTTCTGACTTGAGGAAGTGATACTGGAGCTGGGATTTTAAAATTAAAACAATGATTCATGTCATTAATATTGGTCCTCTGAGTAGGAGGACAACTCTCACTAGTAACAAAGGTGTGGTGAGCACATTCAGTTTTTTATTTATCACTTTGGTGCAATTTTCACAAGTATGTGGTACATTTTCACAACTTTAAGCACAAATCTAAACAGATCAAAACTGCACAATTCAAAACTAAGCACATTCTCAATTGACTGAGTGCAACAAACAGTCACTTGTTCACTGCACCAAATCACCCTTTCAATTTGCATTCATATTCAAAGTATTTGCTAGTCACAATGCAAAACTTGGTGTGACGTTGACACAGTGGTAGGATTTTACAGTGAGGAGGCAACAATGCGGATCTGGTTTTTCTTGCCAGAGTGAGACTTTTAATTTAGAAAGTGAAGAATTATGCCGTTGACTGAACACAACATACAAACAGGATAATACCCCAAAAATAACATACAGCTCCTGCCTCCTCTGGCATAAGCCGTTTCCATTATACCCGTAGGCTACACTGAATAAACGATGAGCTCGAACGCACCCACTGTTTGACAGTCAAAACTCGTACCAGGAAATGAACAATAAACAAGGGAATCGTATAATATTAGTTTTGATATACCTCCACGTTTTAATTGTTCTATATGATCACATTATAGTTGTAAGTTTCGATAAGTATGCCTAGGCTAAATACATGATTAGACAGAGCATTTTAGGCTACCGAGCAAGGCACAAGGTTTTGTGCGCACAAACCAATTGTCTGCGTTCGACCACACACTCTGAACATGGTTATTTTATTTGACAGGTGATCAAAAAACAAGACATTGGATAACATGGCTAACCCCACATTATTACAAGAACATACATGTCATTATCATAAACGGTTTCAATTCTCAATGTCTGGTTAGGCCTATTCCTAACAATCGCTACAATTGGGTTGTAAATATCATAATTAATATTCTGTAAGCTGATGATACTGTAGCAGTTACAGTAACAAGTCACATAGAAAAGTTGATATTGTGTAATGTTGCTTGGGGCAGAAATGGTATTCAGTACACTACATCAATTCATTTTAGTGTAGGCTTCTGTTTTACAATACATGCCACAATACTCTTGGGCATTGGGACCCACTTGAAACACAGTTATATATAAAACCAACACTCACCATAGATAGAATTTCTGAGATGTTTTGTGTGTATTGAAAATGTCTGAAACTCCAGAGTTGTTGATGGTGAGATTTCAGATGGTGAGAGATCCAGTTTCTCTGTCCAGCTGCAGTCTGTCTGGGAATTTTCCTTTGAATTCTGTGATGTTCTCTCCTCTGATGACCTGACTCAACTATTGAGGTGTTTGGAATGACTGGACCAAAGAACCAAAATATATTATCAGCCTGTAGTCCAGTTAGTCCAGTGTGTAGAGTGACAGACTGCCTCTCTCTCCCTGTCAATGTATTGACTTCAGCATTCACAGCTCCCAACAGATCTGGAATCAAAGAAATAAAATATGAATGTGTTGTTCAGTAGCAAAGACAAAGGGCACAAATCATACTGTTTGTGTGCGTGTCAAGGTTATTATTGTTTTGTTTGAATTTTCAATTTGAAATTCAGTTTAGCGCAAGTTTTGTTTTCAGATCCACTTTGTTTTTAGTTAGTTTTATAAAGTTGCCTCTGTGTGGGAGGCTAGGAGCCATTTATGTTTTAGTGTTCTGGGGAACGTCACTTCAGGCAGCTGTGGGGCAGTAATGGTGCGTTCACCGCAACTGGGAAAATCATGACGTGATGTAGTTGTTCAGCGGCTTCACTGCAACTATATTGTTTGTTTTAAATATCAATGAAAAAAACAATGAACTTCAGATAGGAAAGTCAGAGGTCTAGAAAGAGGCCAGAGTTGGAACAAATCAAAAGATTTTTCCCTGTAGGAGCTTGTTTTCTTCCGAGTTCCTAGTTGTGTTAAACGCACTTGGTTCCGAGTTCCCAGTAGTTTTGAAATCGGCATAATGCATAAGGTGATGGTTAGGTTTAATGGTAGATGACGTAGATGGAAAGTAAACTGGGTCAATTGCCACAACCTGGTCCCGGTTTCCCAAAAGCCCAAAACATTTCATTTATAGAACCTTCTTAATTAATGGTAGATGACGTAGATGGAAAGTAAACTGGGTCAATTGCCACAACCTGGTCCCGGTTTCCCAAAAGCCCAAAACATTTCATTTATAGAACCTTCATAAGAACATCTTTAAATCTCCGAACTGTTTCCCAAAGCAATCTTTTATTAATATTGCACTTGAACAAGCTCGTAATCTAACGCTGATAACTTCAAAGTGGACTACAAATAAAGTTGCCACTCTTTGCAAACCAGCGATGTATAAAAATATGCTTCAAATTAAAACCGAGATGACTGCATTAAAATGTAAATACAGTGGGAGAATAATATTCAAATGTCTTTCATGTTCAATCAATTGAGTTATATTTTGATACTTGTAGGTTGTCTGTAATTTGTCTCAATATATTACATGATGTGCATTAGAATGAGCCGCCTCAATATTTGCAGCCATAAGTGATAATATATTTCTAGGAGCATCATTAAAAAAACACTCTTAAGCCTAAAATCCACCACAATCGGGAAACCGGGCCCTGGAGCGTTGAACAACAAGGCTAAACTCTCTGCTGTTTTGGTCCCGTAGCTACCACTTTTTAGCAACATGAAGCACACCCTTGCAGATGCTCAGTGCGCGAAAACCGTTGCATTGTGCTCATCTCAATGTGCTCGTTCCAGCAACAAGTGTGTTGTTGCATTCTGGGGATAAACATTTTCCAACTTGCGTCTACATGTCAACTGCATTAACTTTACAAAAATCATGTTAATTATATGTCATTAAACGTTGACTGCAAGTTTCTGCAGTTGCTCTTTACAAACTCCTGCAGCCATCACATTTTGGGAGGCTCCAATTGTCAACCAATCATTAGTGTTTTTATTTGACACATGCGAACGTGACCAAAGACATGACTGAAACGGGAACCAATTTGCTGCAATGTATGTGTACAGTGGATATATCCAAATAAATGCGAATTGAGTTTCCCTCGCTAAGTGATTGTAATGGGGTGGCAGGTAGCCTAGTGGTTAGGGCTTTGGGCCAGTAACCGAAAGGCTGGTAGAACGGATCCCGAGCTGACAAGATACAAATCTGTTGTTTTGCCCCTGAACAAGGCAGTTAACCCACTGATCCTAGGCCGTCATTGTAAATAAGGATGTTCTTAACTGACTCGCCTAGTTAAATAAAAAAAATATTTAAAATGTAGCCTACACACACATATTACATTATGATTTTAGTTTGTGAGTGTGTGACGTGGGGGTTTAGATGCATGTTTATTTTTTACATTTTAAACAACCTTTTATAAACAATGCCTTACACTGCCATGTTGATCTGAGTCTTGCTGTTGGAAAACGATATTCGTTTCTGACTTTCGGCTGTCGCAGATGCACCTTCCCTACTTTATTTTTTCTATTATTATATCTATTTCGTTTTTTTTTCACACCCGATACAAACTTACACATACGAAAAACAACATACAGACAGACACACACATCTGCCCAGACCCGCATGCCTCCTAGTGCCTGCATAATTGTTTGCCACAAGGCCTTAAATTGTACAAAACAAATTATTAGTTAATGATGGCGGATTGTTTGATTTCCAACTTTCTAGTATACTTTTTCAAGATGAGTGATAAGACAATTGTCCAGCCCATCGGGTATCTCACTACACCTCCATATGCCAGGTCTTGAAATAGGTAGACAGACGGATTAAAAGTACGTTTACATTGTAATAGGCTACTTCTGACAGCCAACGTTCTATCTCCGCCCATAACTTTGGCATTTTATAGCATTCCCAGAAATCATGGATTATTGAGTCTTTGATGACTTTGCCGGTGTGCTGTAGAATGTGAATTTAGTCTTGAATAATAAATTATACACATTCGTTTATACTAGCCAACGGCTAGGAGACAAACTGTCTCTAGCATGTTAGGACAGTGGGGGTAAGGGAGATAACGAGGTAACCTTCTAGCAGGGCTCTTCCAATCCCTCCCTGTATGTCACCTGTTTTCAGGTGTCGCTAACGATGCAAACCAAACGGCAGTTACCTCGGTACTAGTCCGTACGCAAAGAGTCCTGCAGATGGTGACGGCTGTTGATCGTTAACGGAAGGTGGCAGTCGGTCCTGGAATATGGGGCTTTCGGTCAAGCATGAAAATGTGAGGGCGGTTCCACAAGACTCAATGATTTGCTGTGGTGCTCTTGTAAGTGAATCCTGACCTTGACAGGAAGCCAATCAGAGAATGATGGCTTTAGCAAATCCCCGCCTTTAGCTAGGAGGGGGGAGTTAAGACCTGGGAGATGCTGATGAAAGTGTACTACTGGCATCAGTGATCACAGAGCGGATGTGGTGAAACGTTTAAACACGCGTCCCCTGTATACTTAGCTAACTCTAAACTTCGAAAGTTTGAAACGAACGCTGGCGTCGGCTGGACCCGTTAACAGTGGAGCACTAAATGGAGATGGAATGTGCTCAGCGGTTATAGACACTGCCAGGTCTCAGGTCCGCCTACCCCATCTGATGTGGGTAGTACCATCCATGCCAATTGATTTGCTGTGGACCCATAAAACAGACGAAAGAAGCCTAGGTTCACACCATGCACGGATCACTGAATGTCAACTTTGATCAAATTCAAAGGAGCATATCCATCTGTTGCGTTCGCACTCAAATCACCCAAGTACATATGTGCTTGGCTGAGGAGCCAATGGTGCGAAGCTACCATCTGTGGAACTATGACTGAACGCCTCTAAGTCAGAATCCCGCCGAAATGCAATGATACCGTAGCGCCACGGACCATTGGTTGGCCCGGGATAGCCTGCCTCTTTTGGCAGGTGAGTAGAGCCATTCGTGACGGGTTTGGGGTGCGGCCGGATGAGTTGCCGCCCCTATCCTGATGCGCACAGCATGTTTGTGGAGATTCTGGTACTAAACCACTTGTAGACGACCTGATTCTGGGTCAGGGTTTCATACGTAGCAGAGCAGCTCATTCGCTGCGATCTATTGAAAGTCAGCCCTCGATCCAAGCTTTTGTCAGGGACGGAAGGTGTCTTCCTCCACCATCCTCATTTTTTACTTAGGGGTTACCAGGTGCACGCAGAAGGGCCAGGGGCCAGACACAGAGTTTCAGAGAAACCAGGCAGGTGGGTAGAAGGCATAACATATTGACATGGGGCTATGGATAGGTAGGGGGCTAGGTGATGGTCGCCCATCCAACCAGGCCCATCCTCTAGTGTGACTGTGAGTCAGGTTGGGACTCACTGTCGAAGTCAAAGGGTCATCAGGTGCACGAGTAGGCCTCCATACAAGGAGGGGGCACTCAGAGTCCGAGCACTGGCAGCCAGACTCGGGGGGCTATGGGCAGCACTCAGGCTATGGAGGTTGGAGTGGGGACACAAAGTGGACGGGTCACCAGGTGCACAGAGCCTGTTTCAGGTTACCAGGTGCACATGTCCTGTTTCGATTTTCCAGGTGCACGTGGTTCCTGACAGTGGGAATATAGGCATCTTAGTGTCCGGGGAGGGGTGCTTAAGTGTGGGTGCCCTGGTTCACCTGGTTGGCAAAGTTATGGAGCTGGCTGAGCCCCAGCCGGGACACGGTGATGGATGATGCCCAGTGAGAGGGGTGTTGACCGGGTAGGGAGAATAAGGGTGGAGGCCTAGAGGTCTGTAGTTCCAGGGAGTAAGCTATACACTCTTAGGCCCAGGGAGCGGGCAGGCAGGCAGGCATGGAGTGTAGGCTTAGAGGCCTGGAGTCAGAGGTCACCAGGTCAATGGGGGCCTGCCTGGAGGTCAGGAAGGCTCCAGGGAGAAGACCCAAGTGAATAGGTGTGTGAGTGACACTGTCTTTCAGCGGGGCATAGCAGGCAAATTAATGTAAAATCGTGTGAAAAGGGTGTGCAATATAGGATAGTCAGCGGACATTCTGAACCTTGGTTGAGCCCAGTAGGTCACAAGACCAAGGAGGTATTGAAATTAGAAAATTTACAAAATTCATGTAACAAAGTGTGAGATGAAAATGGACAAACTAAAGGGTGTGCAATGTGTAGGTGTAACAGTATAGACTTTACGTCTGTCCCCTCACCCCGACCTGGGCGCGAACCAGGGACGCTCTGCACACATCAACAGTCACCCTCGAAGCATCGTTACCCATCGCTCCCCAAAAGCCATGGCTCTTGCAGAGCAAGGGGAACCACTACTTCAAGGTCTGAGAGCAAGTGACGTCACCGATTGAAACACCACTAGCGCGCACCACCGCTAACTAGCTAGCCATTTCACATCGGCTACATAGGCGCACTGAATGTACATTCTGAACTGTGTTTGAGGTCAGTAGGTCACATGACCAAGGAGCTATTGAAATTAGAATGTAAAAAAAGTTTGTACTTTATTTGCGCTCCATAACTAATTCAACACAGAATACGGAATGTTGCTCACAGTTCCAAATGTTTATTAGCTTTGGAAAGCGAATTAATGTCAAAATCGTGAAAATAAGACCTGTGCAATGTTGTGCACAATTTTTCTAACATCATGACACTTATTTGGAGTCTATGGCCTAAGTGGTTTAAAGCTATTGAGGTTTGAAAGCCCGAATTTCTGGTGAATATCAAACCTGAAACTGTTTTTACCTTGATCCTAAGTTAGTAGGCTAAATAGTGCACACAAAACGAAAGAAAACAGATGGCTATAGAGTACATGGCGCAAAGCGCTCTCTGTTAAATTATTATAATTTGAGGTAGTCAGTCAGCACAAGATAGTTTACATATCCATCTCCATGTGTCGGGGTTGCTTCTCATTTTTTAAAAGTCCATAAGGCATAATTCAAATATACACATTTTGATCTTATCCGATGATAAGTCATAGGCTATATGAATAATCTAGTCTACATTCAAATTTGACACCAATTATTTTTGGAATGCTTTTTACAATTTGCTGATAGCCCATGTTTGGTTAGCATGTTCCACTCCTTGTACTCCGTGTCATCTGGTATCATAACTGGCGATTTCCCCCTGGCAGTGAGAGCTGTTCAGTGGTGTGTTGTGTGAGAGATGTGACTCTGTCGTGGTACGGTAGAGATGAGAGACTGAACCAGACTAACAGCACTGTTCTCACTCACAACCTCTTTCCTAGGAAATGGCAGGTTTTGATACCAGAGCTGTATACTTTTTGTGCGAGTTTATTCATGGGGAATGGTGTTCAAAAAGGACAAGGACTATAGGCTAAACAATAGATTGACAACGAATTAAATGTATAAATGAATAACAGTAGGTCTAAAAGGCTAGCCTATACAATTATGAGAAGACATGCCTGTATATTACAACATTAACCAACACAAAGTACAACTTCTACAGGAATAGCCTACTTACCGATGATGAAACGTACTGATATTCCCAAATATTGAAGCGTTGTCATTTTCTAGTTCTCTATTGCTGGGACTTCATAGGTCTCTTCACAGCCGCTGTATTTCCAATAATATTTTAGGCGGGCTGAGTTATGTACTGTTGTGCTGCGGATAACCCGTTTAAATAGCAGCCGCTGCACTACTTCCACTTCCTTCTCTCGGCGTGTTCCAGGAAGGGCTCGCTTGGTAAGAGCTCAATGTTAGAGCTCAATGTTAGAGTGTATAAGCGCAGAAGTATAGGATACCGGCATCTATTCAATAGCTTGGAGCAGCAAGCAAGCTAGCCTCCATCAGGGTGCTCTGCTGTCCCCCCACTCGGTGTCGCTTGTGCCATCGTTTGGGTTGTGTCCTTGTTTTTATTACTTGTGACAGTGTACCAACCTGTGTGCTGCCAGTATTGCGGTGCTGAGGATTTGTTGTCCTTGTGACTTGCTTTGTTGTTCGGAAACCGTGCCTACACCGCAAGATCAGGAGACTGACTGTATGTTTCGCTCCAGCGGGCTTGCAGTTCTCCCCTGAGACCGAGGTGTAGCGAGGCGCACCATGTTTGACGATACTCCTACTAAGGTTTGAACAAAGAACTTAAGATGCCTTTGGGAATCCGGGCCCTGGCTGCTGTGGAAATTGACCCACTACTACAGTTTACTTTGTGCGTGTACTTCATCTGGCTGAGTCTACCTTTAAACCTAACCTATGACCTGACCCATCACCTTATGCATTACTGCCTCAGAAAGGCAAGAAGTGACATCAACAAAAACTATACAACACATTCAAACTCTTCAAACTCTTGCTTGACATCATGGGAAATCAAAAGAAATCAGCCAAGACCTAAAAAAAAAATTGTAGACCTCCACAAGTCTGATTCATCCTTGGGAGTAATTTCCAAACACCTGAAGGTACCATGTTCATCTGTACAAACAAACAAATGTCTTCCGTCTCCTAGAGATGAATGTACTCTGGTGCAGAAAGTGCAAATCAATCCCAGAACAACAGCAAAGGACCTTGTGAAGATGCTGGAGGAAACCGGTACAAAAGTATCTATATCCACAGCAAAACGAGTCCTATATCGACATAACCTGAAAGGCCGCTTAGCAAGGAAGAAGCAACTGCTTTAAAACCGCTATGAAAAAGCCAGACTACGGTTGGCAACTGCACATGGGGATAAAGATCGTACCTTTTGGAGAAATGTCCTCTGGTCTGATGAAACAAAAATCGAACTGTATAATAATGACCATTGTTATAATAATGACCATTGTTATGTTTGGAGGAAAAAGGGGGAGGCTTGCAAGCCGAAGAATACCATCCCAACCGTGAAGCACGGGGTTGGCAGCATCATGTTGTGGAGGTGCTTTGCTGCAGGAGGGACTGGCACACAAAATAGATGGGCAGGAAAATTATGTGGATATATTGAAGCAACATCTCAAGACATCAGTCAGGAAGTTAAAGCTTGGTCGCAAATGGGTCTTCCAAATGGACAATGACCCTAAGCATACTTCCAAAGTTGTGGCAAAATGGCTTAAGGACAACAAAGTCAAGGTATCACAAAGCCCCGACCTCAACCCTATAGAAAAGTTGTGGGCAGAGCTGAAAAAGCGTGTGTGAGCAAGGATGCCTACAATCCTGATCAGCTCTGTCAGGAAGAATAGGCCAAAATTTAAAACAACTTATTGTGGGAAGCTTGTGGAAGGCTACCCGAAATGTTTCACCCAAGTTAAACAATTTAAAGGCAATGCTACCAAATACTAATTGAGTGTACAGTGCCTTGCGAAAGTATTCAGCCCCCTTGAACTTTGTGACCTTTTGCCACATTTCAGGCTTCAAACATAAAGATATAAAACTGTATTTTTTGTGAAGAATCAACAACAAGTGGGACACAATCATGAAGTGGAACAACATTTATTGGATATTTCAAACTCTGCCCACTGAAAACTGCTGTTCACAAATGCTCTCCATCCAACCTCACTGAGCTCGAGCTGTTTTGCAAGGAGGAATGGGAAAAAATGTCAGTCTCTCGATGTGCAAAACTGATAGACATACCCCAAGCGACTTACAGCTGTAATCACAGCAAAAGGTGGCGCTACAAAGTATTAACTTAAGGGGGCTGAATAATTTTGCACGCCAAATTTTTCAGTTTTTGATTTGTTAAAAAAGTTTGAAATATCCAATAAATGTCGTTCCACTTCATGATTGTGTCCCACTTGTTGTTGATTCTTCACAAAAAAATAGTTTTATATCTTTATGTTTGAAGCCTGAAATATGGCAAAAGGTCGCAAAGTTCAAGGGGGCCGAATACTTTCGCAAGGCACTGTATGTAAACCTCTTACCCACTGAGGCTGAAATGTCAGGAATTGTGAAAAACTGAGTTTAAATGCATTCCCCTAAGGTGTATGTATCTTCCAACTTCAACTAAAGATACAGAAGGGAGATGTTGCAGGTTTTCCTACTTCCAAAGCATGTAGAGGTCTGTAATTTTTATCATAGGTACACTTCAACTGCGAGAGACGGAATCTAAAAATCCAGAAAATCACATTGTATGATTTTTAAGTCATTAATTTGCATTTTATTGCATGACATAAGTATTTGATACATCAGAAAAGCAGAACTTAATATTTGGTACAGAAACCTTTTGTTTGCAATTACAGAGATCATACGTTTCCTGTAGTTCTTGCCCAGGTTTGCACACACTGCAGCAGGGATTTTGGCCCATTCCTCCATACAGACCTTCTTCAGATCCTTCAGGTTTCAGGGCTGTCGCTGGGCAATACGGACTTTCAGCTCCCTCCATAGATTTTCTATTGGGTTCAGGTCTGGAGACTGGCTATGCCACTCCAGGACCCTGAGATGCTTCTTACGGAGCCACTCCTTAGTTGCACTGGCTGTGTGTTTCGGGTCGTTGTCATGCTGGAAGACCCAGCCACGATCCATCTTCAATGCTCTTACTGAGGAAAGGAGGTTGTTGGCCAATATCTAAGTCGAAGTATTTGGTTTGAAATATACTTAAGTATCAAAAGTAAATGTAATTTCTAAAATATATTTTAGTATCAAAAGAAAAAGTAATTTCAAATTCCTTATATTACAGATAGCCCCAAAACATGACTTTTAATAGTACTTTTATCAAGTATTTTATCAAGTGGTAAATTGTTTGGATCAGTGTTAATTTCGTCAACAAAAATAATTACTAAAATATTCACCAAACACTGACTAAAGAGACCAAGAACAGAATATAGGCTAAAATATTTTGAATTTCACTTTACTAAAACGAAACTTGACTAAATTATCTCTGCTACTAAAGTCTGACTGCTAAAAAGACTGGACAATAGTTTTTGGAGAGATTGAGAGATATTCTGTGTCTGCGCAAGGGCAGTTGTGTTCAGCAGAAGGAAAGATGTTTTACCAGCTTCTGAGCTACACATCGCGCAGACAACTCGTGCAGTTGACTCCCTCTTTGCCTGGTTAAGAAACACAAGCTGCTTTACGAAATTAAAACAATAGGAGCATTGATTTAAATAGTGATGCAACAGTCTATGTTTTTCTCTTTCTTGAGTATAGATGTAGGAAGTTATTTATTGAGTAATAATGGATAGATTTTTTTTTTACAATGATTGTATTTCAGAAATTGTGCCATTAACAGCAGAAGATGTTGTTTTGCAGTAAGTTTGTAGTAAGTGCAATATATACATTCCTACTGCACTGCAATATAGTTGTAGTGAAGGGGTGGCTTATCCAAAGATGGCTTAGCCTACCCTCTGAATAGCCGTCAATTTTTCAAGATCAATGCAAGAATTCAAGATTGATGTGTTTTCAGATAGGCCTAACAAGAATCAGGTGTTACAATTATAGCAGTCCCGACGACGCTCTGTGTGAACTTTAATAATCCTCGGTTGCAATACGGTTTTGGAAACCTTTGAAACTTTACTTTCAAATCATCGAGAAATCATTTTCAAAAGCAAAAAGGATCCCACGGCCATATTTCCATGTTACACCAACTGTCACCCTCTGACCTTTAGTATTCTTTATTTTCTTTGTTATTTTGATTAGGTCAGGGTGTGACATGGGTGGAGGATGTGTTTTGTCTTGTCTAGGGGTTTTGTATGTTTATGGGTGTGTGCCCTATCCTAGGCGTTTTTGTAAGTCTATGGTTGCCATATTCTTTGGGTATTTTGTGGGTGATTGTTCCACTGTTCACGTTACGGGACTGTTTCAAGTCACTTGGCTCTGTCATAACCTCACATGGTCTCTCTTTGTCTAGGGGTTTTGTGGCGATGTTTATGGGTATCAGTGTGGATGACGGATCACCACCTCATCCTCGGCAAGACGGAGCTGCTCTTCCTCCCGGGAAGTCCCATTCCATGATCTCGCCATCACGGTTGCCTAGATTGGTTCTCAACCCCGCTACTGGCTTCCAGAAGCTCGCAGCTGTCTATGTTCCCCTACACCCAAACAAGGGCACTCTCTGGCCTGCTCGCCTCCCTACCACTTGGGAACTACGTCCTGGATATTTGGGCAGCCATATTCTTTGGGTATTTTGTGGGTGATTGTTCCACTGTTCAGCGTTACAATCACCACTTCCGTTTGAAACCTTTGTCGGATTGTTGTTTATGGTCGGTGTTTAAAACCCCTATTCCTCTAAATATGGATTATCATCACGACTGCATCTTGGTCCTCCTCTCTTTCACCCTGAAGACAACCGTGACAAACCAACTCTGTGTGATTTTCAGGAATTTTTTTTTTTTAAAAGTAACAGAAAGTCACTGGATGTCTTAAGGTGAACAAAATTTGTAGCTACCTGCAAATGACTTAAATTAATGTAATGAACACCTGTGGATTGTTGTTTATGGTCGGTGTTTAAGTATTCCGTTAAATATGAATTATCATCACGCTGCATCTTGGTCCTCCTCTCTTTCACCCGAAGACAACCGTGACACCAACTCTGTGTGATTTCGTTTTTTTTTTTTATGTAACAGAAAGTCAACCAAAATTAGCTACCCAGCATTTCAGAACACCTGTGTGTAACAGAAGAGGGAAGCCAGAAAAGTGTTGTAACTGAAAATACTCGCAGACTGTTTTGGCTGCCAGAGCCCATTCACCTGTGGACATAAAATATACAATTTGTGGACGGTAAAGGAGTAGACTAGCCATCATGGGCTAGGCTACCAGTTGCTTGCCTATCAGCAGATGAATTTATCTTTCCACTGCTGTTATAGAGACATCCTCTTGTTTATCCTATCTGAGCATAGGCCTGTCTATGGCATTTTAGTACACTAGTATTTACAGAGGAGGTAGAGACGGCGGGTGAGCGAGAGCATGGGTGTTGTGAGTGCAAGGGTAGTGGTGTGTGTGATGGCAGGGTGGACTTAGTGATTTGGAGGCCATGTCTGAGGCACCCACCCATGTCTATTTAAACACAATCATAGATCCTGAACGAAGGGCAGTTCAGAGCTCTTTTAGGTGAATGACGCAGAATGACGCTAGCTGATAATATTTTTCTTGCAGATTTGTATGTTAAAATCTGTTTGCGGTCCAGAAAGAGGGCAGTTATTTTAAAATATATAGGTCCATTATCATTTCTACATATTTTCTCTGTTCTCTTTCAGTCGGTCACTTGGTATAACATACTATGGGGAGTTAACGACCAATCATATTTATCTGAAAACTGAAATCACGCCCAACGGGTCAATGGATGCCGAGCCCGCACTTGGAAGCCCTGCCTTCCTGGCTCTAATACCGGGGCACGCATTTATTTCTTCAATTCTTTGCTCTTCAGATCGCCCGAAGGAAGAATGTGTCAAGGAATTTACAAAATGTTCATTCACACAAAGACCAACAAAATTCGACTCTGACTTAGGTCTATGTTAGTGGTTTGAGAGTACTCGTGCCCCTAGATGTTGTGAGTTTTGTCTCTTGTGTCTAACTATTTTCTGCTCTGCTAATGCTTCCTTGCTTGGGAAGGATTTGTGTTTGCTAAAACCCCACTTCTTTCAGCTCTGCTTGTGTAGCCAGTCTTTCCTTGCTTGAGTAAGATGGTGGTAAGTGTAAGTTCACAAAGCTAACCAGCCGAGTTTGAACCTCCGGCCATACCTTAAGGCATGTGGTTTCACAATGAAAACGAAATATTCTCAGGAGTGCTGTCCTGTTTGCCTGGAGTAGAAACACACACAGGAGGCTTTGGCTCGTGCCAGTTTGTGTGACCACTGCCTCCGGCGGTCAGCTTTCATTGAGCGTTTGGCTGACTTTGTGAAAGAGATGTGGCTGCTGGAAAAGGGTCTTCCGGTGAAGCAACCTCAGGAATGGGGTTGTCTGAGAGCCGATTTCTCTGGCAGTGGGATGATATACTATCTCTGGTTGGCTCTGGAGGATTTTCAGAGTGTGAATAGGATTAACTCACTCCAGGGCAGCCTAAAGCCCTGGCTTTGGATTCAGTGGGGGAGAGTTAACTATTGGTCTTCTCCACCACAGCAGAGTTCCACCAGCTTTGGGGGAAGGTATTTACCTCCTGTCCCTACAGTGGTGAAGCGTTGCTAACCTATGTTTAAAGATTTTGGCGATATGGGATACCCCCATTTTAGCCAAGCTGGTGAAATTGTGTGCCGCCCTATGGGACTCCCAATCACGTCTGGATGTGATACAGCCTGGATTCAGTCCAGGGACTGAGATGCAGTGCCTTGCAACTCTCTGCCACTCAGGAGCCGTGTAGGGGGTATAGAGGAGGCTGGTCTCATTTGCACACTACTGATGAATGGAAAGCTGGCAAGTTACTTAGCTCCAGAGGCTATCAAGGGGGCTAATCCTAGCGCGGTGCTTCCAAATAAACAGTGCCGGTTCTCAGAGGATCAGCTGGACAAAGTGTTGCTGTTTTCAATCAGGATCTCAGCGATCACTACCTCATTGCCTGCATCCGCTATGGGTCCGCGGTAAAACGACCACCCCTCATCACTGTCAAACGCTCCCTAAAACACTTCTGCGAGCGGGCCTTTCTAATCGACCTGGCCCTGGTATCCTGGAAGGATATTGACCTCATCCCGTCAGTCGAGGATGCCTGGTCGCTCTTTAAAAGTAATTTCCTCACCATCTTAAATAAGCATGCCCATTTAAAAAAACGAATATAGCCTTTGGTTCACTCCAGACCTGACCGCCCTCGACCAGCACAAAAACATCCTGTGGCGGACTGCAATAGCATCGAATAGTCCACACGATATGCCACTATTCAGGGAAGTCAGGAACCAATACACGCAGTCAGTCAGGAAAGCAAAGGCTAGCTTTTTCAAACAGAAATTTGCATCCTGTAGCTCTAACTCCAAAACGTTTTGGGACACTGTAAAGTCCATGGAGAACAAGAGCACCTCCTCCCAGCTGCCCACTGCACTGAGGCTAGGTAACACTGTCACCACCGATAAATCCACGATAATCGAGAATTTCAATAAGCATTTCTCTATGGCCGGCCATGCCTTCCTCCTGGCTACCCCAACCCCGGCCAACAGCTCCGCACCCCCCGCAGCTACTTGCCCAAGCCTCCCCAGCTTCTCCTTCACCCAAATCCAGATGGCAAATGTTCAGAAAGAGCTACAAGACCTGGACCCATACAAATCAGCTGGGCTAGACAATCTGGTCCCTCTCTTTCTAAAATGATCTGCCACCATTTTTGCAACCCCTATTACCGGTCTGTTCAGCCTCTCTTTCGTATCATCCGAGATCCCTAAAGATTGGATAGCAGCCACGGTTGTCCCCCTCTTCAACGGGGGTGACACTCTAGACCCAAATTGTTACAGACCTATATCCATCCTGCCCTGCCTTTCTAAAGTCTTCGAAAGCCAAGTTAATAAACAGATCACTGACCATTTTTAATCCCACCGTACCTTCTCTGCTGTGCAATCCGGTTTCCAAGCTGGTCACGGGTACACCTCAGCCACGCTCAAGGTACTGAACGATATCATAACCGCCATCGATAAAAGATTGTACTGGGCAGCCGTCTTCAATGACCTGGCCAAGGCTTTCGACTCTGTCAATCACTGTATTCTTGTCTGCAGACTTCACAGCCTTTGTTTCTCAAATGACTGCTTCGCCTGGTTCACCAACTACTTCTCAGACAGAGTTCAGTGTGTCAAATCGGAGGGCTTGTTGTCCGGACATCTGGCAGTCTCTATGGGTGTACCACAGGGTTCAATTCTCTGGTGACTCTTTTCTCTGTATATATCAACGATGTTGCTCTTGCTGCGGGTGATTCCCTGATCCACCTCTACGCATGCGACACCATTCTGTATACATCTGTCCCTTCTCTGGACACTGTGTTAACTAACCTCCAAACGAGCTTCAATGCCATACAACACTCCTTCCGTGGCCTCCAACTGCTCTTAAACGCTAGTAAAAATAAAAACATGCTTTTCAACCGTTCGCTGCCTGCACCTGCCCGCCCGACTAGCATCACTACTCTGGTCGGTTCTGACTTAAAATATGTGGACAACTACAAATACCTAGGTGTCTGGCTAGACTGTAAACTCTCCTTCCAGACTCATATTAAACATCTCCAATCCAAAATCAAATCTAGAATCGGCTTTCTATTCTGCAACAAAGCCTCCTTCACTCACGCTGCCAAGCATACCGTAGTAAAACTGACTATCCTATCGATCCTCAACTTTGGCGATGTCATTTACAAAATAGCTTCCAACACTCTACTCTGCAAACTGGATGCAGTCTATCACAGTGCCATCCGTTTTGTCACCAAAACCCCCATATACCACCCACCACTGCGACCTGTATGTTCTAATCGGCTGGCCCTCACTACATATTCGTCGCCAGACCCACTGGCTCCAGGTCATCTATAAGTCTTTACTAGGTACAGCTCCGCCTTGTCTCAGCTCACTGGTCATGATAACAACACCCACCAGTAGCATGTGCTCCAGCAGGCATATCTCACTGGTCACCCCCAAAGCCAACACCTTCTTTGGCCGCCTTTCCTTCTAGTTCTCTGCTTCCAATCACTGGAAAGAATTGCAAATTGCTGAAGCTGGAGACTTATATTTCCCTCACTAAATTTAAACATCAGCTATCCGAGCAGCTAACCGATTGCTGCAGCAGTACATAGCCCATCTGTAAATAGCCCATCCAATCTACCTACCTCATCCCCATATTGTTTTAATTGACTCTTCTGCTCTGTTGCACACCAGTATTTCTACTTGCACATCTATCACCCCAGTGTTCATTTTGCAAAATTGTAATTACTTGCTACCATAGCCTATTTATTGCCTTATCACCTCACGCCATTTGCACACACCGTATATAGACGTTCTTTTTTTCTATTGTGTTGTTGACTGTATGCTTGTTTATTCCATGTGCAACTCTGTTTTTGTTTGTGTCGCACTGCCTTGCTTTATCTTGGCCAGGTCGCAGTTGTAAATGAGAACTTGTTCTCAACTAGCCTACCTGGTTGAAAAAGGTGAATAAATAAATAAGTGTACCAGGCTGCGGGTGTCGTGGCCCGGTTGTTGGTTGTGGGCACAATGCTGCAGATGTATCATATCGATTTGCTGCAAGACTTGAACAAGGACATGGAGGCGGGCTTCTCATGGGCCGGGTAGTGACCACAGAGTGATCATGATGGGAGTATCCATACTGGGATGGGGAGCGACGTGTGTGTGCTACTCAGAAAAGGGATTTGGTAAACAGCGCAAAGGATGCTGCATATTAATTACCTAGAGCTACAGACAGTTTTGTGAGGCATTTTCTTCTGATGTTGGAGGGCCAGTATGTGTTGATAACATCTTCGGAGTGGAGACTGCACCCCTCTGTGGTTGAGTTTCTCCTTTTCAGAACTCTTTGGTGGACATTTTGATGTTCTTGCAAGAACCTTTTGAGTAGGGCCTTTCTTTTTCCACATTGAAGCTTTATATGGCAGCCATCTTGGCGTGTCATGTAGGGGTTGATGGCTCTACCCCGGGGTTTTATCCTCTTGTGTGCAGTTCCTGAAAGGTGTGCATCAGCTCAGACCAGTTTTCAGTATACTGGTTTCAGGTTATTGCTGATTTCCTGTGTGTTTGAGCCTCGGGCTGCCATGGTTTATCGAATCTAGTCGATGCTATGCAGCGCACGTGTGCGTTTTACCAAGTCACGACAGGTGTTAACATTTTAGACTCGCAAGCTGAGTATTGTATTGTTTTTGAAAGCATGGGGTCTATGGAATTGGGCTGCAGTGACAGCGTGTCAGTGTGCCTTGCCAAGTTGCAGCAGGTTCTGGTTCCCTACATGTGGCTCTGACAGTTCATGCTTCTTGGGTAAGTATTAGTGAAAAAGGTGGCTTCTGTAACTATGGCTACACGATATAGGCAAAAAATCATATAGCATTTTTTTTTTTTTTAACCAAATGTTACAATTGAAATGTGACTTGCAATAGATATCAAAACACTTGGGTGAACTGTTGTAATAATGGAAGTAGGATGATGTATATTTAGAAGCAAAGTGGAAAGCAGCATCATTCTTCTTTGGATCAATCTGCTGACTGAATTTGACCTAACAGAACAGCATGCAAACTTATAGTAAATATTACAGCGAGGAGGAGGAATTGTGCTGTTTGAGTGGCAGGGCCGGGCTTGTTGTGTGTGAAAAGCAGCCGCAAGAAGGGAAAAAACAGAGTAAGAAAAAAGGACGCGATACACGGCCGGATGGCGTTTCAAAATATTGCATGCCATATGGATCTCTTGTGATATGGATATCTGAATTCAATTAATTGTGCAGTCTTATCTGTAATCTCTTTTTGGAGCCGGTGGAACCTGTGTGTGCTTGGACTGCCGTAGGCCTCCTAGTTTGGTACCCTCTAAACCTGCTTGGGGTGTGACCATTATCCCAGAAACCCTTGACCCACCCCATTTTGCATACCTTCCCAACGGGTGCACAGATGATGCAATCTCTATTGCACTCCACACTGCCCTTTCCCCCCCTGGACAAAAGGAATACCTACATGAGAATGCTATTAATTCACTACAGCGCAGCATTCAACACCATTGTGCCCTCAAAGCTCATCACTAAGCTAAGGACCCCCTTGGACAAAACACCTTCCTCTGCAACTGGATCCTGGACTTCCTGATGGGCCTCCCCCAGATGGTAAGGGTAGGTAACAACATATCTGCCATGCTGATCCTCAACACTGGGGCCCCTCAGTGGTGCGTTCTCAGTCCCCTCCTGTACTCCATGTTCACCCATGACTGTATGGCCAAGCACAACTCCAACACCCATCATTAAGTTTGCTGACAACACAACAATGATTAGACAGCCTATTGGGAGGAGGTCAGAGACCTGATGATCAAGACAAAGGAGATGATTGTGGACTACAGGAAAAAGAGGACCAAGCACAGCCACATTCTCATTGACGGGGCTGTAGTGGAGTAGGTTGAGGGCTTCAAATTCCTTGGTGTCCACATCACCAACAAACTATCATGGTCCAAACACACAAAGACAGTTGTGAAGAGGGCACGACAAAACCTATTCCCCCTCAAGAGACTGAAAAGATTTGGCGTGTGTCCTCAGATCCTCAAAAGGTCTACGGCTGCACCATCAAGAGCATCCTGACTGGTTGCATCACCGCCTGGTATGGCAACTGCTCGGCCTCCGACCGCAAGGCACTACAGAGGGTAGTGTGTACAGGCCAGTACATCACTGGGGCAAAGCTTCCCATCCAGGACCTCTATACCAGCTAATAAAATGGCTATCCAGACTATTTGCATTGTCCCCCACCCTTTTACGCTGCTGCTACTCTCTGTTATTTATCTATGCAAAGTGCTTTACCACTACCTACATGTACAGATTACCTCAATTACCTTGACCACCCTGTGCCCCCACACATTGAGTCTGTACCGACACACCCTGTATGTAGCCTCTCTAAGGTTATGTTTCAATTTAAAAAAATATTCTTTCTTTATTTTTGACTTATCTGTTTTTGACTTCAGTTTATTTTAGTAAATAACTTCTTAACGCTTATTTTTCTTAATTCTGCATTGTTGGTTAAGGGCTTGTAAGTAAGCATTTCACTGTAAGGTCTACACCTGTTGTATTCGGCACATGTGACGAATAACATTTGATTTGATATGATTGTTAGTCCCCATATTTTATACCGAGTGACTGACTGGAAGGGAACATGCAGTTATGAATATAACAAATGTTCTCTGAAGGAGGGAACTAGGTATAACATATTTAGTCCCTTGAACTCGTTGAAGAGCGGTACTGAATTGAGGAAATGCATGCGAGCCCTGGTATTATAACCAGGAAGCCGGGGCTTCTGAGGATGGGATCGGCATCCATTTTCCCGTTGTGCATGATTTCAGTTTTTTTCAGGTGAATTTGATTGGTCGTTGACTCCCCATTTGTATATTGTACCTCATCCCTTCCTTCAGGGAACAGTAGTTATATTCATAACTGTACGTTATTACAAGTTTTCAAGTTACGGATTTATGATGTGTAAATTTTCTTTCTTCTTTTTTTTTTTCATTGCATTATCAACCAATACTGATATTTGTACTTTTGAACCATTCTGGCACAGACTGCAACCAAGTTTCTATTTTAATAAGGCTAATTACAAAATATATCAAATGACTTGAATCTGGGAAAGATGTAACAATTTGTATTTGCATCAACAAGTGAGTGAAATGCATAAGAAAGGTATTGGAAATTCGGGAAAGGTAATCAGGTAATAATTGTGTTTGTGGAAAAAAAAGATCTGCATTGCCATCTTTTTCAATTGCGGTTTTGTCATAGTCTCATCTAACGGTTCCTGTGTGTCACGTTCTGACAATAGTTATTTTGTGTTTTCTTTGTTTTAGTGTTGGTCAGGATGTGAGCTAAGTGGGCATTCTATGTTGTGTCTAGTTTTCCCGTTTCTATGTTTGGCCTGATATGGTTCTCAATCAGAGGCAGGTGTTAGTCATTGTCTCTGATTGGGAACCATATTTAGGTAGCCTGTTTTGTGTTGGGTTTTGTGGGTGGTTGTCTTCTGTCTTAGTTCTGTCTGGTGCAGACACACAGTTTCGGTTTTGTCACATTTGTTGTTTTGTATTTTGTAGTGTTCACGTTTATTGTCTTTATTAAACATGATGAACACTAACCACGCTGCGCTTTGGTCCTCTCCTTCGTCCACAGAAGAAAGCCGTTACACTGTGTGGCTTGTGAGCATCGTGGAGGGAGATAGAAGACACGTGCCTGTTCCTGAGAGTCATGGCTTTCAGGCATCATAATAGCTAATATCCCCAACCGTTCAAAAACAATCACCAAACCCAGGGAAAAAAACTGAAACTAATATATTTGTAACAACTGCTACAATAGTGCACATGAGATTACTAACAAGCAGAAGAGGGGGGGACATCCCTTGACCTACTATTTTTTTTATTTAACCTTTATTTGACTAGGTAAGTCAGTTAAGAACAAATTCTTATTTACAATGACGGCCTACCTCGTTCAAACCCGGACGATGCTGGGCCAATTGTGCGGCACCCTATGGGACTCCCAATCACGGCCAGATGTGCTACAGCCTGGATTCAAACCAGGTACTGTAGTGACACCTCTTGCACTGAGATGCAGTGTCTTAGACCGCTGCACTACTTGGGAGCTCAATTTTTGCCTCTCTTTTGAAGATTGCTCAACTGACAAAGCTCGCACTTCCTCTTGAACTTTTTCTGACACTAACATGAACAGTGAGTTGGTAAACGCCCCCAATATGTATTATAGAAGGAGAATTAATATTATTTCAACTTTGTTAATCCAGGTTAATCTCATTGAGATAAAATACATTTTTCAAGAGAGACCTTGTCCAAACAAGACAGAAATGGGGGAGCAATGGTTGATACAGATATCAGACATACTGTAGCAACTTACAGACATAGACACACCATAAAAAAGAACATTTACAAAGACAGACATACATTTCAATTACAGAAACATACAATTGTTTTAGGATTTTTTACCATGGGTACCACAGCATCAAGTCCAAATGACAATCACATTCCTCAGTAAAATGTGAGTCAACCACACGTTTACACTCCTCCAAGGAAACCAGATCCTGGAGTTTCAAGCTGGTCTGGAGAGAATTACAAAACCACAGAGCTTAGTTTCTAAAACCGTTCTGATTTTAGGAACCGTTAAAAGTAAGTAGTGAGACCCTAACTGGTATTTATTTCCTTACCTTATCAAAGAAGAACAGCTATAAAGTGGCAGTTTTTACCAAAATGGCCTCATAAATCATATTATATCTAGACTTGGTTTCCTCTATCATTATCGCTCCTCTTTCACCCCTGCTGCCAAACTAACCCTGATTCAGAGGACCATCCTACCCATGCTAGATTACGGAGACATAATTTATAGATCGGCAGGTAAGGGTGCTCTCAAGCGGCTAGATGTTCTTTACCGTTCGGCCATCAGATTTGCCACCAATGCTCCTTATAGGACACATCGCTGCACTCTATACTCTTCTGTAAACTGGTCATCTCTGTATACCCGCCGCAAGACCCACTGGTTGATGCTTATTTATAAAACCCTCTTAGGCCTCCCTCCCCCCTATCTGAGATCTACTGCAGCCCTCATCCTTCACATACAACACCCATTCTGCCAGTCACATTCTTTGAAAGGTCCCCAAAGCACACACATCCCTGGGTCGCTCCTCTTTTCAGTTTGCTGCAGCTAGCGACTGGAACGAGCTGCAACAAACACTCGAACTGGACTGTTTTATGTCAATATCTTCATTCAAAGACTCAATCATGGACACTCTTACTGACAGTTGTGGCTGCTTTGTGTGATGCATTGTTGGCTCTACCTTCTTGACCTTTTGTGTTGTTGACTGTGCCCAATAATGTTTATACCATGTTTTGTGCTGCTACCGTGTTGTGTTGCTACCGTGTTGTTGTTATGTTGTGTTGCTGCCATGCTGTGTTGTTGTCTTAGGTCTCTCTTTATGTTGTGTTGTCTCTCTTGTTGTGAAGTGCGTTTTGCCCTATATTTATATAGTATTTTTATTTCATTTTAAATGAGGGCTTTTGGTAGGCCGTCATTGTAAATAATAATTTGTTCTTAAAGGACTTGCCTAGTTAAATAAAGGTTTAAATAAATAAAATAACAATGTGTAGTAGAGTCAACGACGACCAGCCAACAGCACTATAGAGATCACAGTGATGTGTCAGATGCTTTTGGTTGCTAATAAACCTAAGAGCTGCATGATACACAAAATCAATTGCCTTCAGGGTTGTGCTTGAAGTCTGTTTATACATTCCATCACTGTAGTCCAAGACAGACAGGAATATACTCGGTACTAGCTATTTTCTGGCCTCCAAAGAAAAACAACCCTTATGCTGGTAATAAAGACCTATTCTCAACTTGATCTTCTTTACCAGGTTCTCAACATGATTAGTGAAGCTCAGCTTCTCATCCACCCAAACACCCATATATTTGTACGTCTTCACTCGCTTTATGGAATTTCCTTCCAAGGAAGTAATGATATGGTTTTCAGAGTGTTTAGTAATTGGAAAAGACAATGTGTTTTGTTTTAGAGGAATTCAGAAGAAGTTTCAAATCATACTGATTCTGTTGACGAAGCTGTTTGAGCTTTTTAAAAGTCAAACTGCTGCCACTTGTATAGAGAACAGTGTCATCCTCATAGAAATGTACTGTACATCAAATCAAATGTATTGGACACATACACATATTTAGCAGATGTTATTGCAGGTGTAGCAAATTGCTTGTGTTCCAACAGTGCAGAAGTATCTAACAATTCAGAACAATACACACAAATCTAAAAGTAAAAGAATGGAATAAAAAAATATCTAAATATTATGATAAGCCATGCCTGAGTGGCATTTTCTGAAAATACAGTATGTAAACATTATTAAAGTGACTAGTGTTCCATTTAAAGTGACCATCAGCTCTATCAAGTCTTCCAATGTTGTTGGGTCCACCAACAAAATGAAGATCCCTAGTATAGATCAAATTCAAAGTATGGCAAGTATTTAAGATGCATTTAATGGTATCAGACTGTTCTTCAAAAAGGAAATGTCTGGCACATAGAGAAGCTAGATAGCAGCGCGATAGACAAGTGGTTGAGGAAACAGGCAGTGGGCTTCACGTAAAACGTCAATGTGGTCAGAACAGTAAATGAGATGGGGAAGATGGTTGAGAACGCTGTGAATGTCTCAATAATGATACTGTTATAGCGTGAGAAGAAAAAAGCTGTGGGTTATGAGGGTATCGCAGTTGTCATAGTTGAGTGTATGAACGTGGTGAACTGTTCTGGTTCAAAACACTCCCGTAGAACAAGAAAAGAGACGTCTTTAGTGCCATTAGCACAGCTGAATTAACTGACAACTGCTAAATGGTAACATAACCCTCTCAAAATAGGTTTCTAACCTCAAGGGTCTGGTTAAAGGATAAATAAATACTATATTTATCTCTAATTGGTAATATCATTTTCATAAGTGTGTTTTTCTAGAGATGTTGTAATGAGTCAATATAAACACTGTTTACTGGCAACATATCCATGTTCCATTCAAAGAAGCCTAGTATTTACCAAATGTCGTGTATGTGAGTGACTGCCTTGGATGTCAAAATGATTGTGGTATTAATTTCAAGATTTTAAAGGTTCAAGATTTACAATATTTCATAGTGTTAAAAGTTATACTTACTTACTCAGTCCTCTTATTCCCACGTGGGACATTAAGCTGCAACAATCTTCTTCTGGAGTCTGTCTTTGACCACAGCTTGTGCCGTCTGTCCCATGACCATTAAAGACCCATCTACATCCAGCTCAGCAGCCACCACTGTCTGTCGCCATGTCGTTTGTGTCCGGTGTATCTTATAAAAGTTATAGTTCACCCTATTACATAAATGTGTCCGTTGTTGTCTTACCTCGGTCTTGTCCTGATTCCAACCTCCACAACCTCTCATAAATCACAAACTACAGACTCTTCTCCAAAATGAATAGGAAAAGAAAATACTCCACAATGTCCCTTTACTAATGTCACAAAAGTTGAGAAAACCATTTAGAATGCAGGTGAAACCTGTCTGTCCAGCTAACTTTCACAAATGTGTCAGTTCAGGCGTTATACGAATGCATTTAATGAGCTGTGAGGAATGTGAAAAATAAATGAAAGTGTCTGTGACAAAGCTTATCTAGGTAGACATATTTGCTTGATATTATTTTAAGAGTAACAGTAATCAATAATAATACATTTAGTTTCTTAACCTGCATTCAATTAAAAATGATCTCAAAGTGCTAAAGAGTAGGGATATTGTTACTATTGAGTGTAGAGTAACTGATTTTAAATTGCTATTATTAGCTTTAGGTGTTGGGTTAGGTAGTTTAGATCTTACAGGCTCTGATTCAGATTGAGATACATTGACATAAAATTAACTTAAGCCCCCCAAAATGTACTTAAGTCCATTTTAAATCAACTTATCTCAAGTCTGAATAGGGTCCCCATTGCCTTCTGAATGTATTTAACTATGCAAGTCAGTTAAGAACAAATTCTTATTTACAATGACGGCCTAGGAACAGTGGGTTACTTCCTTGTTCAGGGGCAGAACTACCGATTTTTACCTTGTCAGCTCGGGGATTCAATCTAGCAACCTTTCAGTTACTGGCCAAACAACTCTAACCACTAGGCTACTCTTGCGCAGTTTTCACATTTTGCCGCCTTAAATTAAAATATTAAAAGGGATTAAATTGAGATTTATTTTCACACAACTTACAACACATTTTCAAACTAAAAGAACAATTGTAGAAATGTGACAATACTTTTGGTCCCGTAAAATAGGGGAACTATGTGCAAGAAGTGCTGTAATTCCTAAACTGTTCTCCCAATGTGGATGGAAATACCCTCAAATTAAAGCTGACTGTCTGCACACACAGACACTAAACACATAACGCCCTGTTCAAATGGATCATTATTGTGTCACCTGGTCAAATTGTTCACAAAGCAGGATGGTGAATCCTTCACAAACATACAATATCCATTAAATAAATGCACGTCGCTACACCCGCAATAATATCTGCTAAATATGTGCATGTGACCAATAAACATTTAGTTAATTTGATGTAAAAAAAGGTTAAGAAATAATGTTTAATCAAGAGTGATTTAGAGAGTGTTTCTGGCTGTTTTCTCTCTCTCCACCCCTCTCTCTCACTCTCCCCCCTCTCTGTTCTCTGCCTCGAAATGGAATGCTCATCCATCATCACTCAACATTCAAATATTCTCTGGAGAAGAAAGATTGCACACAGGATAAGTTCCTCTAATAACAGTCTTTTGAGAGACAAATGTTGTTACTTTTGATGCGGTTTCATCATATTGAAAAACACTGCAAAGATTCCTGGCTACACCACCAAGGCTGCTGCTCTGATAACAGGATAATATCTCCCTCCATGCCCCTCCTCTTTTTGGTGTTGTATGTGAAAAGCAAATACAACTGTAGATGGAATTGTAGTTGTCTCAAAATTAATGTAAACTCCACCCACCTGGCCCCTGGGAAAGCTTAAACTAACAAAGTCAATGTCTGGGCGCTCTTGTCGAGTATCTCAGACTATGTCATGTTATTTGAAGATGATTTAGTGGAACCAGTTGGATGATTGTATGGACTGTAGGCTACAATGCTGTTTTCTCAAAGAAAAAAACTGAAGGTGACACTGCTGCATCTCTTCGGTATGTGTCCCTTGATTATTGTGACTGTGGTTGTGGAGACTTGAGACTAGAGACAGCTGTGTTAAACTCATGTGATACAGAAACGTTATATATATATATATATATTAGGTAAGCTATACATGTAGGCTTATTAGTCTTATTAGTTATGTTCCCAAATGTAATTACTGTGTCTGCAGGCTTGGCTACCTGATGCTTTATACAATGTTATGGGACTTCCACTGTTGTTCCAGGCGTAGTCTACACCCTCAAGTTACACAGCTGATATAAAAAAGGAGGCATCGACCCATTTGCTAAGGTTTTAGGGAGTTTTTATGTGCAAAAGCATTTAGACAAAGCAGTTTGATGGTGGGGGCTGGGCGCTGTTTTTGTTAGTTTTTTTCCTTTTTTATTTTTCAGGGGGTGCTACAGCACCACTACTTCCTGTGGCTATGTTCACAAGCGTTAATGGCTACACTTAACAGTTGTGTGAAAAAATGTGTGCAGACAAACTGTTTTGTCTGTTTTATCAACTTGCGTAACTCATTTTAACAGGCAGGTGACTTTATCTATTTCTCTGGGACTAATGATCTGACTGCAACCAATTAGCCTCTTATTTGAATGTTGGGCTTGAATGTGAGCTCACACAAGTCATTCCCCTCTGTGTTCAGGATGGAGAAGAGAGAGCATTTTCTCTTGGTAATGAGATTTTATTGTCCAACTTGCTTAAAGCGCTGATCTCGAACAACTTCCCTTTTCTGAAACTGCATTATTTTTTATAACATTATTGTCATGATAAGAACTAGAGTTGGGAATCTCCTCCATGGTGTTGTATCATTGAATGACAATGAGCATACTGTAGGTCCATCAACTAAATTAAGAACCCCCATAGATCAATCATTCAGGGCCTGTTTCCTGGACACAGATTAAGCCCTGGACTAAAAAGTATGCACAATGTAGAATCTCCATTAAAATATGGTTTTAGTACAGGACTAGGCCTAATATGTGTCTGGGAAACAAGCCCTCAAAGTATTTAAGAAGTGAGAAGGAAATTATGTGGGTTTTCAAGTTTGGGTTACGTCTGTCAGATCTATCTTGAGTTTCTTGACTGAGGTGCTTGTGAACTGTTAAAGGACTGTAAGTTATTTATAATGAGGGATACCTGGAGAAAATAGGACCTCTCTGAAATTAATATGGATATTTTTACCCTCCCTGAACGCTTGAAAAAAAGTAACCCCCCTGTACCCCAAAAAATAATTAAAACAATGTGGATAGCAGAGAACCTGCCTACCGTTTACCCTCAATCCTAGGACAGACCAGAGCCTTTAGATATGCAGTTTCAGAAAAGTTGTCCGAAGATTGTGGATACACATTCCACCACGAACAAGTGTAAATGAAAATATCTCCATTATAATAAAAGCACTGAATGAATCTATCATATTATTTGAATTCTGAGGAAAAAAAATGCCTTTCGTAGATGCATTTCATGCAATTCTACATAATTTTAAAAGACAAGCGGAATCTTTTAATACCACAACAGAACATGACAACGAATGAGCGCATTGCTGCAGCACCAGAGAGGTTTTAATTTCTATACAGGCTACTGTTAAAAATGAACCAATTACATCTGAAGTATCTAATTGTTGAATTTGAGAAAAAGTCTTTCTTTTTTTTTTAACACAGAGCTGCATATCATAAGGTAGGCCTACGGTATATGCACTTGGAACTTTTTTTACATTCAGTAAACTATCTACTAATTTATCATATTTCTTTCCATGATATTATCGTTAAAAAATACATTAGTGTTGAACATCTGAATTGCTAAATTAAGAAACTCCATGCATAGCTCACCACATGATCCTCAAACCAAAGACTGGCCAAACTCGTGTTTCTAAAGTGAATTCAAAGGCACTGTAGAACAACTGTATAGCTTAATAAGGCATTTTTTGTTTCATTATTGTTTAATTCTAAGTAATTGTTTTCGGAAATGTCTATTTAAACAGCCTAAATGCAAAATGTATAGGCATGTTGTTAAGGATCGATTTTCAACTAAAATGACACACCCTAATCAAACTGTCTATAGCTCAGGACCTGAAGCAAGGATATGCATATTATTAATACCATTTGAAAAGAAACACTTTGAAGTTTGTGGAATTAACACTTTAGATCCTGTAAAATATATATATATATAAAACAAATGTCATCTTTGAAATGCAAGAGAAAGGCCATACATTGTGGATTGGGATACTCTAGAACTCTAGGTGTGATTTAGATGTTGTTCACAGGATGACAGCAGTGTGTCAAAGGTTTCAGACTGATCCAGTGAATAATTAATTCACTACACAAAATGTTGTATCAAGTCTGCCATGAGTTTGCCAAAATGTGCCGAATTGGCCAATTTATACATTTTAAGTACATAACTACAGAGAACATACAAAAATGCTCTGGCAATAAAAATTGTAAGTTTACACACACAGTATGTGGTTTAATTGCCTGTTTAAATGTTGTACTTCAATTGATAGTGACAGAATCACACATTACTTCCTAAGCAAAGAACATTTGTCTCCTCGGCTAAAGGAGGTTGTAGCGCAAACTTCTATGTCATAAGCTATGTTTTCATGTAATTGGGATAGGTTTTCATGTGAATACCCTAGAATCCGCATGCGCATTTTCCCACCTGTGGTGTGTTTCCACCAAATTGACTTAGAAAGTTAGAAAGTTCAATAAGTTTCCATCACATTTGAAACTATACCAATAGTATTGTCATGAGCAAATGTGAACTATGGTCTTGGCATGTACACTCTGTCTGTGATCTGTTGACTATAGTGTTTAGGCTGTGCGGGTCAAGTCTACATTAGGGGTAGGCAACCCTGGTCCTGGAGTGTCGCAGGCTCTTCGTGTTTTTGATTTAACCTACCTGGAAGACCAGGTGTGTTGAATTTAGGCAATCACTGAACTGCTGAATTATCTCAGTTGGTCAGGTATGGTGCCTAGTTGGAACAAAATCCTGCAGAACTCCAGGAACAGGGTTCCCTACCCCTGGTCTACATGATGAGATTATTATGGCATTTTTTTATTTGTAAAACGGCAGTCAAGTATTTATCATAATGTCACCAGAATCAGATCCTCGATATTTATTGGAAAGGAGCATCAAGATCACTGTACAATTTCAACACCCTGTGAAGTTCATCATAAGTTATTTAATCTGTAGCCTAATAAACTGCATGGTTTCCCGAGTCGTAATGGGAGGACCACACACTATATCATTGTGTGACTCCAAGTTTACTTCGACATTATGGTTTTTATATCAATATTTGCGTATAAAGATGTTTCCACCATTTTTTCTTCCATTATTTATTTTACAGACACAAAAAGATCCCACCATGTCGAACGAACAAATGATCGTCTGCATTTATAAAACTGTGGTTTAAAAAAAAATCAATATGACTTTATTCACATAAAACTGCAGATATAAACGTGGTACATATGCTCAGAGTCATGTCTTTACCTGGCATTTTTCAACTTGCTTCTAGCATACAGCATTGCGGAATAAAACATTGGTATAGATTGCTTTATATAATCAGGTCCATCATTTTTTTTCCTAAATCTTAATCTAACAAGGGGTTAGACCACAATACCCTCACACACATGTCCTCAATCCGAGTCCTGGTTTTAACTTAACACACCAAGCCTTTCACTTGGGGTGGCAGGTAGCCTTGTGGTTAGAGCGTAAAGGTTGCAAGATCGAATCCCCGAGCTGACAAGGTAAAATCTGCCGTTCTGCCCCTGAACACTGGACATGCTCTAATATACTGCTGAAATGCCCAAATGTCTGGCTTGTTGAACTCAGGATGGCCTAGCAGTGATAATGGTTCCTCTCCCTCGCTCGTTGGTGGTGATTTCAGTCTTTCCATTTGGTGATGGTAAATCCTTCGTTAAATACATTGGAAATGTACAAATCCACAGTGTCCATTTGCAATATATTACAATGGGAATTTACCTTCATGAATTGGACATGCTCTAATATACTTTTGAAATGTCCAATACAGACACCTAACTCACTTTGTCCAACTCATTTAGAAGCCAACTATCACATAACCATAAAAAAATGTCCACATAACTCACAGTGCTCTACTGACCTAAGCTCTAGAACAGGTTTACACAATTTCAGAGCTCTAGGTCTGAATGTTCTTTGATGGGGCGAATGCCGGTAACTATTAGGGCTCCTGAGTGATGCAGTGGTCTAAGACACTGCAGTCCCTGGTTTGAATCCAGGCTGCATCACATCCGTCTGTGATTGGGAGTCCCATAGGGTGGTGCACAATTAGCTCTGGATTTAGCTGGGGTAGGCCTTCATTGTAAATAAGAATTTGTTCTTAATTAACTTGCCTAGTGAAATAAAGGTTTTAATAAAAATAAAAATACTAATTATTGCAGGCTCTGTCTGTAACACGGAACCCAATCCGGCTGCGCGCTAAATAGTTTTTGGAGAGATTGAGAGATGTTCTGTGTCTGTCCAGGGGCAGTTCTGTTCAGCAGAAGGAAAGATGTTTTACCAGCTTCTGAGCTGCAGGTGAGGAAGCTTTGAGTGTGGGCAGAAAGGCAGACAGACTCCACTCTGATTATCGGCTACACATCGCGCAGACGACTCGTGCAGTTGACTTTCTTTGCCTGGTTAAGAAACACAAGCTGCTTTACGAAATTAAAACAATAGGAGCATTGATTTAAATAGTGATGCAACAGTCTAACTATGTTTTTCTCTTTCTTGAGTATAGAAGTAGGAAGTTATTTGAGTAATAATGGATAGATGTTTTTTTTACAATGATGGTATTTCAGATATTGTGCCATTAACAGCAGAAGAAGAATTTGCTGAGACAGTCTTTATTTCCATGTTTACTTAATTTCGGTGTGTAGAACCTAAAACAGTTCTTCAGCTGTCCCCATCCTTTGGTTTTTTGGTTTCAGGTAGAACCTTTATCCCAGTGAGCTCTACATGGAACCCAAAAGGGTTCAACCTGGAACCTAAAAGGGTTTTTCTGCATTGGTGATCTTTGGTAAAATAATTTGAGGAAAAAAAGAATTACAGCCCATGCTGTTATATGTTTAGTTGTCTTTTATGGTGCATACTATAATTATAGTATCAACAAATGTCACAGAAATATGAAAGAGGGTTAACCATGTTAGGGTATATTGATGGTTGTAGTTAGCATTTATTGTGCCATTGTGTAATGATTTATTGAAATTACTTTTCATTAGATAACAAGCTGTATGTTTTGATGGAGGTAGTTGATTTTGAGTCATGTATTTAATGTTTTGAGAGTCTTAATGAATTTTGCAAATTAAATGTGTAATTTTGGCCAACGTGCTTCAATTTGGGGCTGACTGTACATTTTTTAGAAGATAACAAGCAATCGAGAAACTGAAATTTGCTACATTGCTATGTTATTAGAGAATAACTATGATATTTAAATCAGTGCTTTGATATTAAGTCTCTCTTTCTCTCCACAGTACTCTGTGCAGCCCAGCATTCAGCTCAGCCTGAGGCTTCCCAGGTGAAAGGCCTTGTGGGAAAGATTCACTGTTTTCCAGTGATGGTGTTGAAGTCTGGCAATTTACTTTATGGAGACCTTGGCAATATTGCACACGTGTACCTTGGTAAACAAACTCCTACCAACATTGAGAAGAGATTTAAAAACCGCCTTCACTGGAACCATGTTACTGGATTCTTCACTTTGTCAGATCTACAAATAGATGATTCTGGGGTTTATACTGTGGAGAATACAGATGAAGGGAAGACGAAACATACATTTCAGCTGACTGTGTACTGTAAGTGTGTGTGTGTGCTGTAAATGACAAAATCATAAAAGTGGCAATGAGCAGTAGAAACAATACTGAAGCTGTCGCTTTATTGGTTCGGTAAAAAGCTGAGGGATGTTTCTGGAGAAATGTAACCACTCTCAAATTCATAGACAGAGCAATGGATGCAAGGACTGATCAGCCATTCTATAAAGATTGTAGTTTATAGTTATATAGTGTTTGTTTTACAATGTCTTTGTTTACAGACACCAGAGTAAAACAAGCGTATGGGTTCTCTGATTGGGACTAAGGTCAAGAGGCAATTTTAAATATACTTCAAGAATTAACAAGTCCAAAAATGAATGTACCAACTGCTCTTTGCCACTTTAAAGATAAGATCCATTTCACTAATTCACATTTTTTCATTATTTGTCTTCCAGATGTTCTGTCCAAACCTCAGGTGACGGTCCATGATAACATCTCCTGTAGCGTGGTGTGTTCTGTGGAGAACGGGAGAGAGGTGACCCTGTCCTGGTATAAAGGAGGGGAGATACTCAACCAGACCAGCAGCCCTGACCACAACATCACCCTCGCTCTACCTCTCAAGGTGGATGAACAGAACAGAGACTCTTACAGATGTGAGGCTGCCAACCCAGTCAGCAAGGAGACAGCTGTTGTTCCACATTCCTGTATAGAGAGTGATCCCTTCAAGGTGACAGGTAAACACATGTACAGTAGCAATGTTACATTGCAGATATCCAGACAATACCAACTTCTATATGAAACACTAAGTATGGTAGAGCTCATTTTATGAAACACAATGTTTTAATTAAAATATTGTTTTCTGTCTTTTTACATTAGATGGTGATGAGAGGACTCAAGGTCATCTTATTATTGCTGTAATCTGTGTTCTGGTTGCCTCAGGACTTGTTGGTCTTGCAATCTATCTTAAGAAGAGGAGAAACGGACACTCACATGCAGGTATTTAGCTTTTAATGGGGTGAGGTCATTCTCCTTGTCAGAGTCAAAACATCTTGTGCACAAAACCTAATTATCATGGATAGTGTTTTGAAAATGTAGGAAATGTTTGCCTGAACAACTTCCTGATGCAGGTCAAATGAAGTGGCGTATCTTCCACACTTCCTCTGCTTGGTCAGACAGTTGCATTGTCTCAGAACACTTCTTTAAATATTGATAAAGCAGAAGGCACACACACACAAGCACAGTCTGACAATTATTTTATAGGTTCTCTGGTGCCAAAACCACTGCTAGTACAGGCACCCATAGTAACATGATTATTTAGTGTTTTCAGAACCTGTCTTGGGGATGAGCATTTGTGCATATATGTCAGTAACTCCCACCCACACTGTATATTTAATTTACTTTATTTGCCTTTATAGATTCACCTGAAAGAGAGCAAGATGACATTCAGTATGCAGAGATAACTCACATTAAACCAGCAGAAAACCAGGTTAGTAATAATTCTACAGGCTGATTAACATAGGAGGTGGGGGGGGGGGGGAGCCCTTGTGGGGAAAAACTCATTCTGATTGTCTGGGCCTGGCTCCCTCGTGGGTGGACCTATGCCCTCCCTGGCCCACCAATTGATGCGCCCTTGCCCAGTCATGTTAAATCCATAGATTAGAGCGTAATTAATTCATTTAAATTGACTGTCCTTTAATGAACTGTAATTCAGTAAAATCTTTGAAGTTGTTGCATTTATATTTTTGTTCAGTATAGCAATGCCTTTGATCTTCCCATGTCTTTTACAGCATTTTCCAAGTCAGTGGACTTTTAAGCTTGAATTTGTGGTTCCTCCCACTAGATTTAGGAATGGTTCTAGATGTGTTGACTGAGTTACCTACTGCAGAACAATGAGAATAGACAAGAGAGCGTCAGACTTGTATTGTTTCCTTCCTCTGATGCAAAGTATCTAATAACGTAACATATGATCAGTTTTACTTTTTTGTTGCTTTCCTCTTTCCTTGTCCCTCTCAATCCTTTCCTCCCTCCCTCTCCCTGTCTAGGAGGAGCGAACAGGTATACAAGGACTGGAGTCACTTAGAGACAACCCTAACCTGACAGTTTATGATACACTCCAGTTACATCACATGGCTGCCAGCGAGGATGTTGACACTGCATGAAGGTGCAAAACAGGAAGGTTCTGAGAGATTGACATGGTAATTCACATCCAAGAGAAGGTGTTACATCATAAAGTGGACGTTGAGACAGAATTATAGTAAATATTAGATTAGGAAACCTAATGGAGTCACAGTTGTTATTGGAGAAAATTCCCATTGAACCCTTGCGCTATCAGTTCAGACATCCTGTGTTGGTCATTCTCACATTCTTTTGTTGAATTGGGGCCTCGATGAGATGAACTGATACAGACAAATTCAATAGCTATGCCTAGGGTTATTAGTAGGGTGATCCCTCTTTTCAAGTGCCCATTGTCCCAATGTATACGTTAAAACAAATGGAACCTCTTAATACAATTCACTAGTGTGTTTGATATGCTATTACTGGGCCAAAGCTTCTTTTCAGTATTGTCTGTTCTGTTGTTTAACATGAAGGGGAGGGTTACAATCTCGCCCTCCTGCAGACACTCCTTCTATTAGAGCATTTTGTGCTCCACCTACATTCGCCAAGATACAGAATATAACTGTGATAAAATACCAAATCTACTGATACCATAGTGAATTGTTGCTCTGGAGGCTTTCATTTTCATAGTAGTTACCAAGACTGAATATTAAGATAATATACTTCACATTTCACAATTATAAAATTATGACTTATTCAAACGGGTAAAGATTTGTTTACTGATCTTCAATATATTAAGGCAGACTTACAGTGGGGTAAAAAAGTATTTAGTCAGCCACCAAATGTGCATGTTCTCTCACTTAAAAATATGAGAGAGGCCTGTAATTTTCATCATAGGTACACTTCAACTATGACAGACAAAATGAGAGAGAAAAATCCAGAAAATCACTTTGTAGGATTTTTAATGAATTTATTTGCAAATTATGGTGGAAAATAAGTATTTATGTCAGATCAGTTGTTGTTTTGGGATCTCATTAAGGATGCTATGACAGCATAACTGTATCTCTGAATGTGTATATTTAACAGTTGTCAGGTTTACATCCAAATGTTGTGGAACTCACAGGATTAAATATGAAACTATTTGTGAAAAGACGAAATGTGATGTTAGCCTTCTAAATGAGAATTGTTTATCATATAAAAGTTATACCCAGTCAGTGACCACACTCACGTGAGCAGACATTATGTCGGCATTATGGAACCATGGAACTTTTACCAGAGTGCATAAAACCCCTCCTAACAAAATGTACATTAGACCAAGCAGGTGGACGGTAAAGCGGGACGTCACAAATGGTTAGACTCTACAAGACCAGTACACGGACAGCGTTAGCTGAAAGGTACAAAATGGTTAGAAACTCTGAAACTTTCAACAGTGAAGAAGATAAAGACTACACATTCACAGTCTGCAGCTGTATATATAAAATAGTCTAGTAAACACGACCAAAGACGAGAGACAAATAACAATATCCTCTCACCACTATTCTAATGAACAGAGCCCGCTGAACAAGCTACAAACACGAACTAATTTGATCTCTGGTGTACAAACCAGAGACTTCCGTCGCACTACTCTCCACAGATGGACCGGCGATTTCAACAGAGACCACAGAGACATGCAAGCGTAAATATGTACATTGCATTTCTAAATCCGAATGAGCGGTTGTTAGGGTGCTAAATATCCACATTTACGATGGTCCACATGTATGTACAATAAGCCCACTCTCTGTCTCTCCCGCTCTTTAACTGTCCCCACCCCTTTCCATTGTCTACCACGCCGTCAAATCGGGTTAGTCCACTAGGGACCTATCATTGCATTATGTTAGTAACCAATGTATAATCTATCCTGTGTGTGTGTTTATGTCATTCTGTGTGATTATTTAGTTAGTCAGTAAATAAATAATTAAGCCAATTTGTGTATCGCTGATTCATCATGGAGACTAGGGTTCGTGCAGATTTCCAAGAGTTTTGCGACATTCAGAATGAGACTGAAGGTAAATAAGAATGAATTAATTGACTGTGACTGATGTAAGACATATTTATATCTTTAGAGTTTAGTTAGGAGATAGTAACTCGTTAAAAAACTTTTCCTGTGGGGCAGCAGATTACTACTTAATTAATTGTTATATTATTAATTTAATCGCATAATGAACGTGGTATGTAATTATTTGATCAAATAACAGTCTAAGATATTAATAATGGTCAAGACACAACATGGGCCTACATACCAAGTTAAGTTAAGCCCTCTAGAGCAGGTCCTAACAGTTAGGACCTTACAGGTGCACGTGAGATCTCAGACCTGGGGCCTCATTTATAAATGTTGCGAACTTACAAAAGAAGATGTACACCACTTTCTAAGCAAACTTTGGGATTTATAAAAAAAAAACTTGACGGGAGGATGTGCGGTCCTCCACGTACACTTTGACCCATACGTACAGCACATAAACTGGAGAAATTAGAAACTGCGACTTTGATGGCAGAAGGATGAAACTCGAGAAACGCTTTGAAATTGATACCATTGTGTAAAATAAATCGCTCTCACATATTATATATGAAGGGTTCCCTGGAGTGCACACAAACATGATTTAGGATAATAAATACAAATGGAGATATCTGTTTTTACAAAAGAACCCCTCAAATATGTTGTACAGTTTAATCGGGAATCACATTTTATTGGATCTGTAATTATTAAACAATACCTACATGTTATTAAATGTATTATCATAAATAATGAGGTGAACAGTAGGACAAATTGTGTTTAAACTGATGCGGTTTTCGATGCCTCAGGCTGGAATATACGAGTGCACAGTTTTATAAATTGTTATCACATGGTCGTTGCACAGAACTGTCAATGTGATAATAGCCCTCTCATTGTCAGTTACATTTAACATTTACATTTAAGTCATTTAGCAGACGCTCTTATCCAGAGCGACATACAAATTGGTGCGTTCACCTTAAGACATCCAGTGGAACAGCCACTTTACAATAGTGCATCTAAATCTTTTGAGGGGGTGAGAAGGATTACTTTATCCTATCCTAGGTATTCCTGAAAGAGGTGGGGTTTCAGGTGTCTCCGGAAGGTGGTGATTGACTCCGCTGTCCTGGCAGCGTGAGGGAGTTTGTTCCACCATTGGGGGGCCAGAGCAGCGAACAGTTTTGACTGGGCTGCGCGGGAACTGTACTTCCTCAGTGGTAGGGAGGCGAGCAGGCCAGAGGTGGATGAATGCAGTGCCCTTGTTTGGGTGTAGGGCCTGATCAGAGCCTGGAGGTACTGAGGTGCGGTTCCCCTCACAGCTCCGTAGGCAAGCACCATGGTCTTGTAGCGGATGCGAGCTTCAACTGGAAGCCAGTGGAGAGAGCGGAGGAGCGGGGTGACTTGAGAGAACTTGGGAAGGTTGAAGTTACAATCAGGGTAATTACCACACCTGAAGGTGTTACACAATTGAGTAGCTTTGACAATCAAATGGGTGGATATAAAAAAGGCATGCAATTACAATGTGTAATGATGCACAATGGCTGCTTCCGCACTGTTGGAAGATTTGGCAAATGGAAGAATTAGACAAATATGGGCGTTAAACGGTTGGTACAAGACGCTCGCTCAGGTCGATGAGGCTCTCTTGTTCAGATATCGGTAAGTGGGCTGGAGGCAGGGCATGAAAGAGATAACGAATCCAGTTGTTTGTGTCATCCGTTTCGGGAAAGGAGCTGCGTAATTGCGCACCCAACTCACTCAGATGCTTCGCTAATGGGTGGATAAAAAAGGCATGCAATTACAATGCGTAATGACGCACAATGGCTGCTTCGGCACTGTTGGAAGATTTGGCAAATGGAAGAATTAGACAAATATGGGCGTTAAAAGGGTGGGACAAGACGCTCGCTCACGTGCGCCAAATGTCAATTTGATTGTGATTTATAAAGTGAAACCGGTGTGTGTGTGTGGTGTGTGTGCGCGCGCACTCTTATAAATCCGAATATTTTTGCGAGTAAGCACTTTCTGTTTCGTCTGTACGCCACCTTTTTGACGTGAATCGTCCGCACAGTTTTATAAATGAGGCCCCAGATCTCACCACCAACCTCTCACTCCCCCTGGAGGTAGAGAGAGAACATTACAACTCCATTTACAGCTGGTAGGCTGCCATCCCTGTAACTAAACAGACCATCACCGTTATCATCACTAAGATAAATCATGATCCTTTATTGCCATCAGCTCTGAGCTCAATACTATTGTATAAATCTCTCTTGAGACAAGGGCTTAATGTACTTGTTGCATTGTGATGAATCTGAGCTTAGATTGGTCAAGAGCACCTTCTACTGGAGAAAGTTTAGAATTTCACCCACACAACACCACACAACAAAGATGAGAGGCATGGAGAAGAAGATACTATACTCTTATCCCAGCAGCCTTTGTGGTGTACCCAGGAATCTTTGCACATGTTCTTAAAAGGTCATTTTAAAACTGTCCCGCAACTCTTGCCGTGTCCACAGACATCCCCGAAATAATCAAAAACCGACTCGGGGAATGAATGCACTAGAAGAGGCTGGTGGAAGGAGCTGTAGGAGGAGGGGGCCATGAAATAGAATGGTACCAAACACACCAAGCACATGGAAACAAAGTTTTTGTCTCAGTTCCACTAATTCCGTTCCAGCCTTTACAATGAGCCAGTCCTCCTATAGCTCCTCCTAAAACCTCCTCTGGAGTGCACAACTGGTAAATAGTCACATATAGATATGTCAGTCAGGTGGTTAGCTCCTGCCAGATACTTGTATTGCAGTAATGTTGAAGCGCTCTGGCTAGTATTACTTAGCCAGCTAGAAGGATGAAGTAAGAAGCTAACATTAAACGGAGCCTAACTCAGCAGGAGCAAAGAAATACCCTACTAAGTTCTAATAACTTTGCTTTACAGAGAGCAGAATACTGAGACAAACATTGAAGTAGCTCTCAGTGGTGAGGCTGAGGCAGGCTGCAATGCATGCAGGAGGAAGCAGAGGACACAAAGTGGAGGGAGGAAGTCAGCCGAGCGAAGTTAGTACATTGGTTCCCAAACATGGGGTCGGGGCTCTGTGGGAACTAAGTTAGGAACTTAAAAAATTAAGATATGTTTCAATCTGTACATTTCCACATGGCCTATCTTCCCTATAGGTTTACATTAAAACGCTATCAAAATGCAAACATTACAGTTCTAACAATGTAATACACTGTTGATGCTACGTGTCAGTGTGAATCATTTCTCATATTTCCCCCTTTTCAGAGGTAAAACATTATATAAAATGTAGGTGGGCCAAAATGTTGGCACTCAAATCATATTTTAATTATCATAAAAGCATAGCATACAGAATACCCTACTGTAGTGGTTACCAAACCTTTTATAGCCCCGTACCCCTTCAAACATTCAACCTCCAGCTGGGTACCCCCTCTAGCACCAGGGTCAGCACACTCGCAAATGTTTTTTGCCATCATTGTAAGTCTGCCACACACACTACACTATACATTTATTAAACATAAGAATGAGTGAGTTTTTGTCACAACCCGGCTCGTGGGAAGTGACAAAGAGCTCTTATAGGACCAGGGAACTTATAATAATCAATCATTTTTCTCTTTATTTAGCCATCTTACATATAAAACGTTTTGTTCATTGAAAATTGTGAATAACTGAGAAGGGTGTGCTTGAAAGAATGCACACAATTCTGGAATGTTGGGTTGTATTGGAGAGTCTCAGTCGTAAATCATTTTCCAAACAGTCTGTGCCAAGAATCCACTCTCACATAGGTATGTGGTTGCAAAGGGCATCATTGTCTTAACAGCACGATTTACCAAGGCAGGATACTCTGAGCGCAGCCCAATCCAGAAATCTGGCAGTGGCTTCTGATTTAAATTCAATGTTCACAGAACCGCTTGTTGCAATTTCGATGAGGCTCTTGTTCAGATATCGGTAAGTGGGCTGGAGGCAGGGCATGAGAGAGATAACGAATCCAGTTGTTTGTGTCATCCGTTTCGGAAAAGTAGCTGCGTAGTTGCGCACCCAACTCACTCAAATGCTTCGCTATATCACATTTGACATGGTCCGTAAGCTTGTGATCATTTTCACACAAGAAATCATACAATGATGGAAAGACCTGTGTGTTGTCCTTGTTAATGCAGACAGAGAAGAGGTGCAGGAACTCTTAGCAGAGGAAAATGTGAGGTGCCGGTACTCAGTTCCGGTGAGCTCCTGCCTAAGTATTGTGTTTAGGTAAAAATATAAATAATGTCCCGTTTGGAACACTGACAATTGTTTTTATTTTTTTCTCTCAATCTGATTGGGTGGACCTGGCCCACCAAGGCCCATCCTTGCCTTTACCTATGGTCTGTTGATCAACTCAGGTGAATAAACTTACAGCAGCCAAGGTGATAATGGCTTGTTCTCCAAATACATTTTAAATTTAAAAAAATTATTGTATAGAAATGCAGTAAATGAGCTTTAACTTTCCCAAAAAAATCCTGCTGGGGCAGGGGGGGAATTTCCCTTATTCCTGTCATCACCAAAACTCAGACCCTGGTTACGGCCCTGGTAATGGGGATATTAATTGCATCCCCTGGTCCTGTGGCCATTGCTAAGGTCAACAGCATTATGGACTTTACCCAGTACGAATACATTTTTGCCAAAAACCTGGTTACCTCTGCAATAAGGCTGACACTTGGCCACAAGCGGATCTTCCAGCAAGACAATAACCTCAAGCATACATCAAAATCCACAAATAAATGATAAACTGACCACAATCAATATTGTGCAATGGCCATCTCAGTCTCCAGACAAAACATTTTAGAAAATGGATCAAGGTCGTTATCCTTGCAAGGTGAGGTATTGAAGGGTTTTGACAATTTTTATTTTTGAAAAATATTTTGGGGGAGTTGTTAAACAAAATCTCTTTCTCTGAGCAATTGTATTAGTATAAAATACAATATAGCTCAGTATTTGTATTTATTTCATACAGTATTTCTTTATCATCTTTGTCAAGGGTGCCAATAATTTGGTTTAGATTACCACTGTCTGAAAACTAAATCTGTCGATACCATAGTGAGTTGTTGTACTCTGCTATTTCATTTCTATATTTTTCTATAGTCCGTTATCAATAAGACGTCACAATACAGTGCAGACTGTTCGATTTCCCTGCTGGGGGTCAAGGAGACCACAGCTCCGCTAAAACCGTTGACATTTATTGACTTGTTTGGTTGTAAAATCATCACCTCTTGAAGAGCATACAGTGCCTTCAGAAAGTATTAATACCCCTTGACTTATTCCACATTTTGTGTTACAGCCTAAATTTAAAATATATACATACATATAATTCTCTCACCCATCAGAGAAAAGATAGCCGCTAATGACAAAGTTTTTTTTTTTAAATTAGACATTTTTGCAAATGTATTGAAAGTGGAATATATATATATATATATAGTACCAGTCAAGTTTGCACACACCTACTCATTCAAGGGTTTTCATTATTTTTACTAGTTTCTACATTGTAGATGAAAACTATGAAATATCACATGGAATCATGTAGTAACCAAAAATATTTTATATTTGAGATTCTTTAAAGTAGCCACCCTTTGCCTTGATGACAGGTTTGCACACTCTTGGCATTCTCTCAACCAGCTTCACCTGGAATGCTTTTACAGCAGTCTTGAAGGATTTCCCACATGTGCTGAGCACTTGCTGGCTGCATTTCCTTCACTCTGCAGTCCAACTCATCCCAAACCATCTCAATTGGCTTGAGGTCGGGTCATTGTGGAGGCCAGGTCATCTAATGCAGCACTCCATCACTGTCCTTCTTGGTCAAATCGCCCTTACACAGCCTAGATGTATGTTGGATCATTGTCCAGTTGAAAAACAAATGATAGTCCCACTAAGCGCAAACCAGATAGGATGGCGTATCGCTGCAGAATGCTGTGGTAGCCATGCTAGTTAAGTACGCCTTGAATTCTAAATGAATCACCAGCAAAGCACCACCACACCTCCTCCTCCATGCTTCAGGGTGGGAACCACACATGAGGAGATAATTTGTTCATCTACTCTGCATCTCACAAAGACACGGCGGTTGGAATCAAAAATCGAATTTCAACTCATCAGACCAAAGGACAGATTTTCACTGGTCTAATGTCCATTGCTCATGTTTCTTGGCCCAAGCAAGTCTTCTTCTCATAGGTGTCCTTTACTAGTGGTTTCTTTGCAGCAATTCGGCCATGAAGGCCTGATTCAAGCATGCATGATTCAAGCATTCTCCTCTGAACAGTTGATGTTTAGATGTGTCTGTTACTTGAACTCTGAGAAGCTGAGGCTGGTAACTCTAATGAACGTATCCTCTGCAGCAGAGGTAACTCTGGGTCGTCCTTTCCTGTGGCGGTCCTCATGAGATCCAGTTTCATCATGGCACTTGATGGTTTTTGTGACTGAAACTATCGACGATTTTGAAATTTCCCAGATTGATTGACCCTCATGTCTAAAAGTAATGATGGACCGTAATTTCTCTTTGCATATTTGAGCTGTTCCTGCCATAATATGGACTTGGTCTTTTACCAAATAGGGCTATCTTCTGCATACCACCCCTACCTTGTCACAACACAACTGATTGGCTCAAATGCATTAAGAAGAAAATTAATTCCACAAATTAATGTTTAACAAGGCACACCTGTTAATTGAAATGCATTCCAGGTGACTCTCATAAAGCTGGTTGAGAGAATGCCAAGAGTGGGCAACGCTGTCATCAAGGCTACTTTGAAGAATCTCAAATATAAAATATTTATATGGTTGCTACATGATTCCATATGTGTTTCATAGTTTTTGTATTCACTATTATTCTACAGTGCAGAAAATAGTCAAAATAAAGGAAAGCCCTGGAATGAGTAGGTGTGTCTGAACTTTAGACTGGTACTATAAGCATTCACACACCTGAGTCAATACTTTGTCAAAGCACCTTTGTCAGAGATTACAGCTGTGAGTCTTTCTGGGTAAGTCTCTAAGAACTTTCCACACCGGCGTTGTGCAGTAATTGCCCATTACTCTTATCAAAAATCTTGCTAAACAACCATTTTCAGGTTTTACAAATTTCAAGTCAAAACTGTAACTCGCATACTCAGGAACATTCACTGTCTTCTTGGTAAGGAACTCCAGTGTAGATTTGGCCTTGTGTTTTATGTTATTGTCCTGCTGAAATGTGAATTAATCTTGTAGTGTCTGGTAGAAAGCAGACTGAACCAGGTTTTACTCTAGGATTGTGCCTGTGCTTAGCTTCATTTCCATTCATCTTGAAAAACTCCCCAGTCCTTAACGGTTACGAGCATACCTAAAACCTGATGCAGCCAACAACATGCTTGAAAATATGGTTCTTAGTAATGTGTTTTATACAGTTTTTATGGCAAATCCAACAACACTTTGTATTCAGGACAAAAAGTGAATAGCTTCACCACAATTTTTTTTATTTGTTGCAGTAACACTTTAGTGCCTTGTAGCAAACAGAGGATGCATGTTTTGGAATGTTTTCATTATGTACAGGCTTCCTTTTCACTGTCTATTGGGTAACTACGATGTTGCTAATCCATCCTGAATTTTCTCCTTTCAGCCATTAAACTAACTGTTTAAAAGTCACCCTTTGCCTAACAGTGAAAACCCTGAGCGATTTCCTTCCTCTCTGGCAACTGAGTTAGAAAAGACGCCTGTTTCTTTGTAGTGACTGGTGTATTGATACACCATCCAAAGTGTAATTAATAACTTCAAAATGCTCAAAGGGATATTCAATATCATATTATTTATTTTGCCATCTACCAATAGGTAAAACCTGTAAAACCTCCATGGTCTTTGTGGCTGAATTTGTATTTGAAATTCACTGCTAGACTGAGGAACATTACAGAAAATCATGATAATCATGTTAAACACTACACTATTATTGCAACACATAGTGAGTCCATGCAAGTTATTATCTGATATGTTAACCGATGTATAACACTTGTATTTTCATGATTGTTTATTATTATTTTTGTCATTTGAATTTGGCGCTCTGCAATTTCACCAGATGTTGTCGAGGTGGGACGTTAGCGTCCCAATGAGCCCAAAGAATTTTTAACCATTGACTGAATAAGAAACAGAGTTGGGGTTTGATGCTTCCTTTTACATACAATGAAAAACGTATATATATATTTTTTTACAACACACTTAGTAAAAACACCAATATGTGGGTTTAGCACTTAATTTGGGTATTAAATCACTTACATTGGGTTTACAACTAAACACCCTCCAAAAACCAGATCCCAGTTTACTGCCTATCCTCAAGGACATCTACAGCAACCGGTATCATAGGAAGACCAAGAAGATTATATCAAGGCCCTCAGTCACCCGAGCCACGGCATGTTCACCCTGCTACCACCTAGAAGGTGAAGACAGTACAGGTGCATCAAAGCTGTGACCGAGAGAATGAAAAACAACTATTATCCCCAGGCCATCAGACTGTTAAATAGTCACCTCTAGTCGGCCTCCACCCTGAACTGAGTCGCTGTTACTAGCCGGCTACGACCCATTACTCTACCCTGCACCTTAGAGACTGCTTCCCTGTGTACAGTGTCTTTGAACACTGGTCACATTAATGTTTGCATACGTAAACATATGTACAGTTGAAGTCGGAAATTAACATACACCTTAGCCAAATATATTAAACTCAGTTTTTCACAATTCCTGACATTTAATCCAAGTAAAATTTCCCTGTATTAAGTCAGTTAGGATCACCACTTTTTATTTTAAGAATGTGAAATGTCAAATAACAGTAGCAGGAGTGGAGTCTGAGAAAGCAACTCTACATGCTTCTCCAATGTGATCACATGCCAGCATGGAACAGTGTTCAGCGATAGCTGAATGATTTATTTCAGCTTTAATTTCTTTCATCATATTCCCAGTGGGTCAGAAGTTTACATACACTCAAATAGTATTTCTTAGCATTGCCTTTAAAATGGTTTAACTTGGGTCAAACGTGTTGGGTAGCCTTCCACAAGCTTCCCACAATATGTTGAGTGAATTTTGGCCCATTCCTCCTGACAGATCTGGTGTAACTGAGTCAGGATTGTAGGCCTCCTTGCTCGCACACGCTTTTTCAGTTCTGCCCACATTTTTTATAGGATTGAGGTCAGGGCTTTGAGATGGCCACTCCAATACCTTGACTCTGTTGTCCTTAAGCCATTTTGCCACAACTTTGGAAGTATGCTTGGGTCATTGTCCATTTGGAAGACCCATTTGCAACCAAGCTTTAAACTGATGTCTTGAGATGTTGCTTCAAAATATCCACATAAATGTCCTACCTCATGATGCCATCTATTTTGTGAAGTGCACCAGTCCCTCCTGCAGCAAAGCACCACCATGATGCTTCCACCCCGTGCTTCACGGTTGGGATGGTGTTCTTCGGCTTGCAAGTCTCCCCTTTTTCCTCCAAACATAACGATGGTCATTATGGCCAAACAGTTATGTTTTTGTTTCATCAGACCAGAGGACATTTCTCCAAAAAGTACAATCTTTGTCGACATGTGCAGTTGCAAACCGTAGTCTGGCTTTTTTATGGCGGTTTTGGAACAGTGGCTTCTTTCTTGCTGAGCGGCCTTTCAGGTTATGTCGATATAGGACTCGTTTTACTGTGGATATAGATACTTTGTACCTGTTTCTTCCAGCATCTTCACAAGGTCCTTTGCTGTTGTTCTGGGATTGATTTTGTACGTTCATCTCTAGGAGACGGAACGCGTCTCCTTCCTGAGTGATATGACGGCTGCGTGGTCCCATGGTGTTTATACTTGTGTACTATTGTTTGTACAGATGAACGTGGTACCTTCAGGCGTTTGGAAATTGCTCCCAAGGATGAACCAGACTTGTGGCCTATCATTTTTTCCTGAGGTTTTGGCTGATTTTCTTTTGATTTTCCCATGATGTCAAGCAAAGACGCACTGAGATTGAAGGTAGGCCTTGAAATATATCCACAGGTACACCTCCAAATGACTCAAATGATGTCAATTAGCCTATCAGAAGCTTCTAAAGCCGTCACGTAGATGTCCTAACCGACTTATGAAAAATATAGTTTGTTAACAAGAAATTTGTGGAGTGGTTGAAACACTTATTTTGGAGTCATTAAAACTTGTTTATGTAAACTTCCAAATTCAACTGTATATACTTTATTCTGTACATACCTTTTCTATTAATTTACTGTCAATGTCTAAACACACTATCATATACATAGAGTGCCTTCAAAAAGTATTCAGACCCTTTGACTTTTTCCAGAGGAGATACAGACAGGAGGGAGAAACCGATTGAAGGGCTGGAGCAAGGAATTTAAGGCCTCTCCCTATGGTGAATGACACTGCAAAGATTCCTGGGAACACCACCAAGGCTGCTGTTGGGATGACAGTATAGTATCTTCCTCCATGTCTCATCTTTGTTGTGTAGAGTTGTTTGGGGTACACTGTTAGCTGATGATACTGTAGCAGTTAGAGTAACAAGTCACATAGAAAAGTTGATATTGTGCAATGTTGCTTGGAAATGGCATACAGTACACTACATCAATACCGTTTAATGTAGGCTTCTGTTTTACAATACATGCCACACTACTCCTATATCTGACGATTTCTTCTACTTATGTACTGTATAAGGATACTGTTTCTGTAAGACTGACATTTTTTTCTCAACATGCCCTAAAGTTTGATTTAAAAAAAAAAGAGAAGATGTGCAGTAAACTTGAGAACTGGTACATAGCTAAAAACTTTATGGAAAATGTTATTTACCCTCTATTATTCCTTCTATTCAGCACATCAAAAAGATCCGTTTTGAAAACTGTATGATGTATTTTGTGCTATTAGATTAAATGTTAAGATGACTAAATGGTGAGCCTATATCATTAGCTGATATATTGGTGAATAAAAAAAAAAATTATCATGCTATTTCATGAATAACTCAGGGGTGAAAGATGTTGACATCCAGTGAATCCTCAATCAAATGTTCAGAACATAAGACAAGGGGCATTACAAGTGTTGTACCAAGAGTTTTGAAAATACACTTAACATGTGAAGAATGTGCCAAAGTGATTGAAAAAAAACTACAACTTGTCTAGCATTACAATATAGCCTATTAAATAATAATAATACTAATTATATTATATTGCCTATAAGTATTTTAATGTGCTACAAAATGGGATGGATTTAACCAGGCACTGGAAAATCTCCCTGGTCTTTGTGGATGAATCTGTGCTTGAAATTCACTACTCGACTGAGGGACCTTCAGCCTATCAGGTACAGAGTAAGTCATTCAAAAATCATATATTTCACAGAGAGTATGTGATTTGTTAGGCCAATATTACAACTGAACTATTTTAGGCTTGTCCTAACAAAGGGTTTGAACATTTTATAGAGTTTTCTTTTCACTTTGACATTACGGAGTATTTTGTGTAGATCAATCACAAACAAAATCATATTAGTCTAAATCAATTTCAATCCCACTTTGTAATACAACAAAATGTGAAAAAGTCAAAGGGTGGTGAATATTACAGGCACGGTGTAATGTGTTGTGTCACATCAAACATAACTGTTTGGCCATCAATGACTGCATTGGGCCCCACATGAAACACTGAGAAATATATATAAATATATTAAACCAACACTCACCATAGACAGTAAGATTGAATTTCTGAGATGTTTTGTGTGTAAATGTTTAGCTGATAAACTCCAGAGTTGTAGAGGGTGAGATCCAGTTTCTCTGTCCAGCTGTAGTCTGTCTGGGAATCTTCCTTTGAATTCTGATGTTCTCTCCTCTGATGACCTGACTCTCAACTATTGAGGTGTTTGGAATGAATGGACCAAAGAACCAAAATATCTTATCAGCCTGTAGTCCAATTAGTCCAGTGTGTAGAGTGACAGACTGCCTCTCTCAGTGTCAATGTATTTACCTCTGCATTCACAGCTCCCGAAAATTATCTTTGTTCAGTAGCAAAGACAAATGGCACAAATCATACTGTGTGTTTTGTGTTTTTATAATAGATTTATATTTGATATTCAGTTTAGTTTCAGTTTTCAGACCCACTTGACTAGTTTTTATTTAGTTTAAGTTTTATAGAAACACTACTTTCTATATTTATTTTAAGTTTTAGTGTTGGGGACAGAAAGACATGCATTTATGTGTTGTATAGTTTTTGTTGATTTCACTTCTTGCCTTTCTGAGGCAGTAATGCATAAGGTGATGGGTCAGGTCATAGGTTAGGTTTAAAGGTAGACTCAGCCAGATGAAGTACACACACAAAGTAAACTGTAGTAGTGGGTCAATTTCCACAGCAGCCAGGGCCCGGATTCCCAAAGGCATCTTAAATTCTTTGTTCAAACCTTAGTAGGAGTATCGTCAAACATGGTGCGCCTCGCTACACCTCGGTCTCAGGGGAGAACTGCAAGCCAGCTAGAGCAAAGCATACAGTCTCCTGATCTTGCGGTGTAGGCACGGTCTCCGAACCCCAAAGCAAGTCACAAGGACAACAAATCCTCAGCGCCGCAATACTGGTAGCACACAGGTTGGTACACTGTCACAATTAATAAAAACAAGGACACAACCCAAATGATGGCACAAGCGACACCTAGTGGGGGGACAGCAGAGCACCCTGATGGAGGCTAGCTTGCTTGCTGCTCCAAGCTAGGAACCCAAACTGGCTGCGCGCATGCACCATCATGCATACATTTATTTTGTCCCCCCGCACCAAACGTGATCACGTTATGCAGGTTAAAATATGAAAACAGGCTCTGAAACAATCACATTACTCTTCAAAAAAGGCTGAGGCCACCATGGTATTAGCTATCGCTGGACACTGTTCCATGCTGGTATGTGATCACATTGGAGGAGCAGGTAGAGTTGCTTTCTCAGACTCCACTGCTGCTACCCACTTCAAAGTGCACAGAAATGATTAATGATGTTCTAGCACCAAGGTTGATGGCAGATGTGGGTGACCAGCGTTTCAGCCTCCTCCTCGATGAGTCCACGGATGTACGTGTTTCTAAGTACCTGGGGGTTGTGATAAGGTAGTTTAGTGACACCAAGCAGACAATTGTATCAACATTTCTTGGGCTTGTTGAGTTGGAGGGAGGAGATGCCAAATCTATAGCCCGTGCTGTTGTGGCTTTCCTCGAAGTGTTGTCTTAAAAAAGAGAAAGTCCTGGGGAGAGGGACTGTTAATGCCTCTGATATGATGGGGTTTAACAATGGGGTCCATAATGTTCTGAAGGAGGAGTATGGCCTCAAATATCTGGTTCTTAATCGCTGTGTGTTCTTATTCACTCTCTGTAACTTGCTCATTTGTAGTTCTAAACATATTTATTCCTCTCTCATTCTGCGTCCATCACAATTACATGGTCAATTATTCAAAGTAGGTGTTGACGTCATTTAGCAACTTCTAGCGACTTTTAGGACAGCCAATAGCTACTTTCCTTAATGAGAAGTTGGCAACACTGATTTGGAGAAAGGTCGAAAAGCATTAAACATTTATGGCAATTTAGCTAGCCAGCTTGCACTTGCTTGCTAATTTGTCCTGGTATATAAACATTAAACATTTATGGCAATTTAGCTAGCCAGCTTGCACTTGCTTGCTAATTTGTCCTGGTATATAAACATTGAGTTGGTATTTTACCTGAAACAACTCGATGTTTATATCCCAGGACAAATTGCTCGAGAAATATATTTTCACTTATGGCTGCAAATCATTGCACGTTAGGCTACACATCATGTCTGTAATTTGTCTCAATATATTACAACCTACAAGTATCAAAATATAACTCAATTGATTGAACATGAAATACATTTGAATATTATTCTCCCACTGTATTTACATTTTAATGCAGTCATCTCGGTTTTAATTTGAAGCATATTTTTATACGTCGCTGGTTTGCAAAGACCGTGGCAACTTTATTTGTAGTCCACTTTGGACTCAGACTATTTATCAGCGTTAGATTACGAGCTTTTTCAAGTGCAACATTAATAAAGATTGCTTTGGGAAACAGCTCGGATATTTAAAGATGTTCCTATGAAGGCCATATAATTTATTTATTTTTCTCCTTTGCACCCCATTATTTTTATTTCTACATTGCACATTCTTCCATTGCAAATCTACCATTCCAGTGTTTTACTTGCTATATTGTATTTACTTTGCCACCATGGCCTTTTTTTTACTTTACCTCCCTTCTCACCTCATTTGCTCACATAGTATATAGACTTGTTTATACTGTATTATTGACTGTATGTTCGCATCCGCGCTTCGGTCTCCTTCGGTCTGCAGGTTGTATAACTTTTTCATTACATTTCATTACATTTCATTATAGTACAACGGTCTGATTTGTCTAATCTTAGCAATTTCTTCTTAGCTAGCTACATAGCCGTCGTTGTATCAAAGATAATTGCGTAATTATCGTATTTCGTCGTCGTCCTCCTATCTGCCCAACACGTTCACCGTCTACCGTAGCACTGTAGTAACTATCACACTCAACTGAACGACTTGATTAGTGTAGTGTTAGCTAGCTACATAGTTGTCTTTGCTGTCTTCGTATCCAAGATAATTGTGTAGTTTAGAGTGTGGAGTCTTAGAGTGATAATTGCGTTATTATCGTATTTCGTCGTCCTCCTATCTGCCTAGCAGCTAGCCAGCTAGCATACGTTCACCGGCTACCGTAGCACTGTAGTAACTATCACACTCAACTGAACGACTTGATTAGTGTAGTATTAGCTAGCTACATAGTTGTCTTTGCTGTCTTCGTATCCAAGATAATTGTGTAGTTTAGAGTGTGTAGTCTTAGAGTGATTATCTTAATTTACCGAGGTTAGCTAGCCAGCTATTTTGTCGTCCTTAACGTAGGAGACACTCCTAGCTAGCCAACAGCCAGCCAACGTCTACTGAATAGAACTTTCGCATTCCGGTCGCATTCCGCTTCGCTCCACAGGTAGTATCACATTTTCATTTCATTTCATTACAGTCCCAACGGTGTGATTTGTTTGATCGTAGCTAGCTACATAGCTAGCTACATAGCCGTCTTTGTTTCAAAGATAATTGTGTAGTCTAGAGCGATTTTCTAGGTTAGCTAGCCAGCTATTGTCGTTCTCCTAACGCAACGTAACGTAACCAACACTGCTAGCTAGCCAGCTAGCCCCCGAATAGCAGCATTGTAGAAACTTCACACTCAACGGAACGACTTGATTAGGGTAGTGTCAACAACGCAGCTAGCCTACCTCAGCAGTACTGTATCATTTTAATCATTTTAGTCAATTAGATTCTTGCTACGTAAGCTTAACTTTCTGAACATTCGAGACGTGTAGTTCACTTGTCATTCCAATCTCCTCTGCGTTAGCGTAGCCTCTTCTCTAGCCTGTCAACTATGTGTCTGTCTATCCCTGTTCTCTCCTCTCTGCACAGACCATACAAACGCTCCACACCGCATGGCGCGGCCACCTAATCTGGTGGTCCCAGCGCGCACGACCCACGTGGAGTTCCAGGTCTCCAGTAGCCTCTGGAACTGCCGATCTGCGGCCAACAAGGCAGAGTTCATCTCAGCCTATGCCTCCCTCCAGTCCCTCGACTTCTTGGCACTGACGGAAACATGGATCACCACAGACAACACCGCTACTCCTACTGCTCTCTCTTCGTCCGCCCACGTGTTCTCGCACACCCCGAGCTTCTGGTCAGCGGGGTGGTGGCACCGGATCCTCATCTCTCCCAAGTGGTCATTCTCTCTTTCTCCCCTTACCCATCTGTCTATCGCCTCCTTTGAATTCCATGCTGTCACAGTTACCAGCCCTTTCAAGCTTAACATCCTTATCATTTATCGCCCTCCAGGTTCCTCGGAGAGTTCATCAATGAGCTTGATGCCTTGATAAGCTCCTTTCCTGAGGACGGCTCACCTCTCACAGTTCTGGGCGACTTTAACCTCCCCACGTCTACCTTTGACTCATTCCTCTCTGCCTCCTTCTTTCCACTCCTCTCCTCTTTTGACCTCACCCTCTCACCTTCCCCCTACTCACAAGGCAGGAAATACGCTCGACCTCATCTTTACTAGATGCTGTTCTTCCACTAACCTCATTGCAACTCCCCTCCAAGTCTCCGACCACTACCTTGTATCCTTTTCCCTCTCGCTCTCATCCAACACTTCCCACACTGCCCCTACTCGGATGGTATCGCGCCGTCCCAACCTTCGCTCTCTCTCCCCCGCTACTCTCTCCTCTTCCATCCTATCATCTCTTCCCTCTGCTCAAACCTTCTCCAACCTATCTCCTGATTCTGCCTCCTCAACCCTCCTCTCCTCCCTTTCTGCATCCTTTGACTCTCTATGTCCCCTATCCTCCAGGCCGGCTCGGTCCTCCCCTCCCCGCTCCGTGGCTCGACGACTCATTGCGAGCTCACAGAACAGGGCTCCGGGCAGCCGAGCGGAAATGGAGGAAAACTCGCCTCCCTGCAGACCTGGCATCCTTTCACTCCCTCCTCTCTACAATTTCCTCCTCTGGCTCTGCTGCTAAAGCCACTTTCTACCACTCTAAATTCCAAGCATCTGCCTCTAACCTAGGAAGCTCTTTGCCACCTTCTCCTCCCTCTTGAACCCCCCTCCTCCCTCTCTGCAGATGACTTCGTCCAACCATTTTGAAAAGAAGGTCGACGACATCCGATCCTCGTTTGCTAAGTCAAACGACACCGCTGGTTCTGCTCACTGCCCTACCCTGTGCTCTGACCTCTTTCTCCCCTCTCTCTCCAGATGACATCTCGCGTCTTGTGACGGCCGGCCGCCCAACAACCTGCCCGCTTGACCCTATCCCCTCCTCTCTTCTCCAGACCATCTCCGGTGACCTTCTCCCTTACCTCACCTCGCTCATCAACTCATCCCTGACCGCTGGCTACGTCCCTCCCGTCTTCAAGAGAGCGAGAGTTGCACCCCTTCTGAAAAAACCTACACTCGATCCCTCCGATGTCAACAACTACAGACCAGTATCCCTTCTTTCTTTTCTCTCCAAAACTCTTGAACGTGCCGTCCTTGGCCAGCTCTCCCGCTATCTCTCTCAGAATGACCTTCTTGATCCAAATCAGTCAGGTTTCAAGACTAGTCATTCAACTGAGACTGCTCTTCTCTGTATCACGGAGGCACTCCGCACTGCTAAAGCTAACTCTCTCTCCTCTGCTCTCATCCTTCTAGACCTATCGGCTGCCTTCGATACTGTGAACCATCAGATCCTCCTCTCCACCCTCTCCGAGTTGGGCATCTCCGGCGCGGCCCACGCTTGGTTGCGTCCTACCTGACTGGTCGCTCCTACCAGGTGGCGTGGCGAGAATCTGTCTCCTCACCACGCTCTCACCACTGGTGTCCCCCAGGGCTCTGTTCTAGGCCCTCTCCTATTCTCGCTATACACCAAGTCACTTGGCTCTGTCATAACCTCACATGGTCTCTCCTATCATTGCTATGCAGACGACACACAATTAATCTTCTCCTTTCCCCCTCTGATGACCAGGTGGCGAATCGCATCTCTGCATGTCTGGCAGACATATCAGTGTGGATGACGGATCACCACCTCAAGCTGAACCTCGGCAAGACGGAGCTGCTCTTCCTCCCGGGGAAGGACTGCCCGTTCCATGATCTCGCCATCACGGTTGACAACTCCATCGTGTCCTCCTCCCAGAGCGCTAAGAACCTTGGCGTGATCCTGGACAACACCCTGTCGTTCTCAACTAACATCAAGGCGGTGGCCCGTTCCTGTAGGTTCATGCTCTACAACATCCGCAGAGTACGACCCTGCCTCACACAGGAAGCGGCGCAGGTCCTAATCCAGGCACTTGTCATCTCCGTCTGGATTACTGCAACTCGCTGTTGGCTGGGCTCCCTGCCTGTGCCATTAAACCCCTACAACTCATCCAGAACGCCGCAGCCCCGTCTGGTGTTCAACCTTCCCAAGTTCTCTCACGTCACCCCCGCTCCTCCGCTCTCTCCACTGGCTTCCAGTTGAAGCTCGCATCCGCTACAAGACCATGGTGCTTGCCTACGGAGCTGTGAGAGGAACGGCACCTCAGTACCTCAGGCTCTGATCAGGCCCTACACCCAAACAAGGGCACTGCGTTCATCCACCTCTGGCCTGCTCGCCTCCCTACCACTGAGGAAGTACAGTTCCCGCTCAGCCCAGTCAAAACTGTTCGCTGCTCTGGCCGTCAATGGTGGAACAAACTCCCTCACGACGCCAGGACAGCGGAGTCAATCACCACCTTCCGGAGACACCTGAAACCCCACCTCTTTAAGGAATACCTAGGATAGGATAAAGTAATCCTTCTCACCCCCCCTTAAAAGACCTAGATGCACTATTGTAAAGTGGCTGTTCCACTGGATGTCATAAGGTGAAAGCACCAATTTGTAAGTCGCTCTGGATAAGAGCGTCTGCTAAATGACTTAAATGTAAATGTAAATGTTTGTTTTACTCCATGTGTAACTCTGTCGTTGTATGTGTCGAACTGCTTTGCTTTATCTTGGCCCGGTCGCAATTGTAAATGAGAACTTGTTCTCAACTTGCCTACCTGGTTAAATAAAGGTAAAAAAATATATATATATATATATATATACGCAAAGTAAACTGTAGTAGTGGGTCAATTGCCACATCCTGGTCCCGGTGTCCCAAAACATTTCATATATATATGTCTACATCACCGGACAACTAAGACAAACCCTCAGCGCCCCAATACCGCGAGACCAACCGAGTATCGCCCAGGTTGGCATACTGCCACAAGTAATCAAAACAAGGACGAAACACAGTGGTGCAAATAAAGCGGCTGTGAAGAGACCTCTGAAGTCCCAGCAATAGAGAACTCGAAAATGACAACGCTTCGATATTTGGGAATATCAGTACGTTTCATCATCGGTAAGTAGGCTATTCATGTAGAAGTACTTTGTGTTGGTGTTTGTTACTGTTGTAATATACAGGTATGTCTTCTCAATGTACAGGCTAGCCTTTTAGACCTACTGTTATTCATTTATACATTTAATTCGTTGTCAATCTATTGTTTAGCCTATAGTTCTTGTCCTTTTTGAACACCATTCCCCACGAATAAAGTCGCACAAAAATTATACAGCTCTGGTATCAAAACCTGGCATTTCCTAGGAAAGAGGTTGTGGGTGAGAACAGTGCTGTTAGTCTGGTTCAGTCTCTCATCTCTATCGTACCACGACAGAGTCACATCTCTCACACAACTGAACAGCTCTCACTGCCAGGGGGAAATAGCCAGTTATGATACCAGATGACACGGAGTTTCAATGTAATACCTGAACAGGCTAACCAAACATGGGCTATCAGCAAATTGTAAAAAGCATTCCAAAAAATAATTGGTGTCAAATTTGAATGTAGACTAAATTACTCATATAGCCTATGACTTATCATAAGATCAAAATGTGTCAATTTGTATGATGCCTTATTGAAATACTTTAAAAAAAAAATGTATATAGAAGCAGTCAGTCACATGAAGATGCGACATAACTTGTGCTTACTGATTACCTCATTATAATTTATCAGAGTGCGCTTTTGCCCATGTAGTCTGTAGCTTTCAAACCTCAATAGCTTTCAAACCACTTAGGCCACAGACTCCAAATAAGCGTCATGATGTTGGAAAAAATGTGCAGAACATTGCACAGGTCTTATTTTCACGATTTTGACATTAATTCACTTTCCAAAGCTAATAAACACTTGGAAATGTGAGCAACATTCCTTATTCAGAGTTTAATTAGTTAGGGAGCGCAAATAAAGTACAAACTTTTTTACATTCTAATTTCAATAGCTCCTTGGTCAAGTGACCTACTGACCTCAAACACAGTTCAGAATGTACATTCAGTGGGCTTACATTGCACACCCTTTAGTTTGTCCATTTTCATCTCACACATTTTTACATTAATTTTGTAAACTTTAGAATTTCAATAGCTCCTTGGTCATGTGACCTACTGACCTCAACCAAGGTTCTGTAACGGTTCTCTTTAGGTGAAGTAGAGCGGACCAAAAAACGCAGCGTGACTATATTGATTCATGTTTAATAAAAACAGATGAACACTACAAAAACAATAAACAGGGAAACCCAAAAACAGCCCTGTCTGGTGCAAAACAGAGACAGGAACAATCACCCACAAACACACAGTGAAACCCAGGCTACCTAAATATGGTTCCCAATCAGAGACAATGACTAACACCTGCCTCTGATTGAGAACCATATCAGGCCAGACATAGAAATAGACAAACAAGACATCCAACATAGAATGACCAACCAAAACAGAAACATACAAAGCAAACTATGGTCAGGGTGTGACAGGTTCAGAATGTCCACTGACTATCCTATATTGCATACCCTTTAATTTGCACATCTTCATCTCACACAATTTGACATGAATATGCCTGCTCTGCCCCCCTGAAGGACAGTGCCACTCACACACCTATTCACTTGGGCCTTCCCCCTGGAGCCTTCCTGACCTCCAGGCAGAACCCCATTGACCTGGGGACCTCTGACTCCAGGCCTCTAAGCCTACACTCCCTGCCCGCCTGCCTGCCCTCTCCCTAGGCCTGAGCTTACTCCCTGGAACTGCAGATCTCTAGTCTTCCACACCTATTCTCCCTACCCGGTCAACACCCCTCTCACTCGGCATCATCTATCACCGTGTCCCGGGAGGGCTCAGCCAGCTCCATAACCTTGCCCACCAGGCGGGCCGGGCACCCATACTTAAGCACCCCTCCCGTGGCACTAAGATGTCTATATTCCGGCTGTCAGGAACCACGTGCACTTGGTAACCCGAAACAGGCTCTGTGCACCTGGTGACCCGCCCACTCCAACCTCTATGGCTTGAGTGCTGCCCCTAGCCCCCGAGTCCGGCTACCCCTGCTCGGACTCTGAGTGCCCCTCACCTTGTATGGTGGCTTACTTGTGCACCTGGTGACCCTTTGACTTCCACAGCGAGTCCCAACCTCCCTCCTCAGAAAAGCTGTAGATACCTCTCCCCACTTCGTAGGGCATGAGTCAGATCCATGCAATTCCATATCACCGCAGGGCCAATGGGTTTAGTCTCCGCCTCGAGTCTAGTGAGCGTAGAGGAGACCTCGCCACCTACAATGTGTGGTGTCCCACACTCAGGTAAGCCTAAGGCCTGGTAGTGTCAGCAAATGTTAAGGCACATGCCATCTCCACTAAATGCTCCGAGGAGCATAGAGGAGAGCTCCCACATAGAATGTATAGAGTCCCGCAGGCAGACCTGAGACCTGGCAGTGTCTATAACCACTAAGCACATACCATCTCCATTTAGTGCTCCACTGTTAACGGGTCCAGCCGAGGCCAGCTTTGGTTTCAAACTTCCACAATTTAGAGTTAGATAAGTATACGGGGGACGTGTGTTTAAATGTTTCACCACATACGCTCTGTGATCAGACTGATGCCAGTAGTACACTTTCATCAGCCGTCTTCCAGGACTTAACTCCCCCTTCCTAGCCAAAGCCAGGCATGTGTTCAAGCCATCATTCTCTGATTGGCTTTCTGTCAAGGTCAGGATTCACTTACAAGAGTCCCGCAGCAAATCATTGAGTCTGGTGGAACCGCCCTCATTCTCATGCTTGACCGAAAGCCCCATATTCCAGGACCGACTGCCGCCTTCCGTTAACGATCAACAGCCGTCACCATCTGTAAGGACTCTTTGCGTACGGACTAGTACCGAGGTAACTGCCGTTTGGTTTGCATCGTTAGCGACACCTGAAAACAGGTGACATACAGGGAGGGATTGGAAGAGCCCTGCTAGAAGGTTACCTTGTTATCTCCCTTACCCCCACTGTCCTAACATGCTAGAGACAATTTGTCTCCTAGCCAGTGGCGAGAGGATGGCGAAGGAGCGACTGCTCCCCAGCTGTGACTCAATTCTCGCTTCACACCCCAGCCCAACCGGCACAGCCCTTAGATCCAATCCTTATCCCGAAGTTTAGGATGTGACTTTCCAACTTCCCTTACCTACATTGTTCTAACCTGCCAGAGGCTGTTCACCTTGGAGACCTGCTGCGGATATGGCTACAGCCCGGCGCAAGATTTACACCATCTCCCCCAGATTTTCAAGGGCCAATGTGAGCTCACCAGACACCGCCGGAACCGCAACGCTTTCCAAGGCTTGGGCCCCTCTCTGGCAAACCCATTCCAGGGCTCCCTGCCATCACAAAGAAAAGAGAACTCTCCCCGGGGCTCCCGCCCGTTCCTCCGGGAACAGTCGCGTTACCGCACTGGACGCCTCGCGGCGCCCGTCTCCGCCAGTCCGTGGACATTCTGAACCTTGGTTGAGTCCAGTTGGTCACATGACCAAGCAGCTATTGAAATTAGAAAGCTTGAAAAACATTGAAAATTCATGTGAAATCATGCAAGATGAAAATGAACAAACATAAGTGTGTGCAATATATAAGGCTAGTCGGTAGATATTCTGAAAGTAGCTTGAGGGTAGTAGGTCATGAGACTAAGGAGCTTTTGAAATGTGAAACTTTAGAAAATTATCATAAAATCTCATGAGATGCAAATGGACAAACAAAAGTGTGAGCAATGTGTAGGCCCACTGTGTGTTCAGGTTCAGAATGAGCTATTGAATTTAAAATGTTTAAATAAATAATTTAAAATAGTGTGAGATGTAAATCAACAAAAGTGTGTACAATGTGTCTCTGCCATCGGGTTAGCTAGAACCAGTTTTAGAAGTAATGGTTAAAGAGCTATTGAAATTGAAAACATTTGATTTGTCACCATGTTGATGGTCCCTGGCTGCTGTTGGTGGACTAAGGAAAACTGCAGGCGAATCCCGATTTGGGCAATGATTGCAGACTCCAAAGCACATCCACAACATGATGCTGCCACCCCCGTGCTTCACGGTTGGGATGCTATTCTTCAGCTTGCAAGCATCCCCCTTTTTCCTCCAAACATAACGATAATCGTTATGGCCAAACCGTTCTATTTTTGTTTCGTCAGACCAGAGGACAATTCTCCAAAAAGTATGATCTTTATCCCCATGTGCAGTTGCAAAGCATAATCTGGCTTTTTTTATGGTGGTTTTGGAGCAGTGGCTTCTTCCTTGCTGAGCGACCTTTCAGGTTATGTCGATATAGGACTCGTTTTACTGTGGATTAAATACTTTGTACCTGTTTCCTCCAGCATCTTCACAAGGTCCTTTGCTGTTGTTCTTGGATTCATTTGTACTTTTTGCACCAGAGTACGTTCATCTCTAGGAGACAGAACACGTCTCCTTCCTGAGCGGTATGACGGCTTCATAGTCCCATGGGGTTTATACTTGCGTACTATTGTTTGTACAGATTAACGTGGTACCTTCAGGCGTTTTGAAATTGCTCTCAAGGATGAACCAGATTTGTGGAGGTCTACAATTTTATTTCTGAAGTGTTGGCTGATGTCTTTTGATTTTCCCATGATGTCAAGCAAAGAGGCACAGAGTTTGAAGGTAGGCCTTGAAATACATCCACAGGTACACCTCAATTGACTCAAATGATGTCAATTAGCCTATCAGGGAGCTTCTAAAGCCATGACATAATTTTCTGGAATTCCAAGCTGTTTAACCTGTTGCTTCTACTCGGGACGCTTGCGTCCCAACTAAACTCTGGAAATGCAAATGCGCTACGCTAAATGCTAATAGTATTAGTTAAAACTCAAAAGTTCATTAAAATACACATGCAGGGTATCGAATTAAAGCTACACTCGTTGTGAATCCAGGCAACAAGTCAGATTTTAAAATGCTTTTCGGGCGAAAGCATGAGAAGCTATTATCTGATAGCATGCAACACCCCAAAAGACCCACAGGGGACGTAAACAAAATAATTAGCATTTCGGCGTTACACAAACCGCACAATAAAATAGAAAACATTCATTACCTTTCACCATCTTCTTTGTTGGCACTCCTAGATGTCCCATAAACACTATTTGGGTCTTTATTTCGATTAAATCGGTCCATATAAAGCCTAGATATCGTTATATGTAGACTGTGTGATAAACGAAAAAAACATTGTTTCAAAACGTAACGTCATTTTTTAAATTCAAAAAGTCGACGATAAACTTTCACAAAACACTTGAAATACGTTTGTAATGCAACTTTAGGTATTAGTAAACGTTAATAAGCGATAAAATTCATCAGGAGGCGATGTAAAGATCATTAGCTGTCCGTCTGGAAAAATGTCCGGCTAGAAACTCAACGAAAATATCCGGTCCTAGACCGGATTAGATCTGATGTCCTGCATGTGTTTGACCAAGAAAAAACTCGAAGGGAAATGACAAGACTCTAGACACCGTGTGGAAGCTGTAGGTACTGCAACCTCAGTCAATTAATTGTGGTTCACCTTTATCAATGGGATCAAGTAGCGCATGGATATATTTTCCCATTTTCAGTGATCAGTTTTTCCTGTGCTTTTCGATGTAAATGCCGTTCTGGTAAAGCCACAGCAGTGATTTAACCAGTTTTTTAAACGTCTGAGTGTTTTCTATCCACACAGACTAAGCAAATGCATATACTATATTCCTGGCATGAGTAGCAGGGCGCTGAAATGTTGCGCAATTTTTAACAGAATGTTCAAAAAAGTAGAGGGTCGACTGAAGAGGTTAAAGGCAGTCAACTTGGTGTATGTAAACTTCTGACCCACTGGAATTGTGATTTAGTGAAATAATCTGTCTGTAAACAATTGTTGGAAAAATGACTTGTGTCATGCACAAAGTAGATGTCCTAACCGACTTGCCAATAATACAGTTTGTTAACAAGAAATTTGTGGAGTGGTTGAAAAATGAGTTTTAATGACTCCAACATAACAGACTTCAACTGTATGTATTTATGTTTAGTGTATGTAGCCTACACACACATATATATATATATATATATATATATATACACACACCAACGCTTGGTAAAATTAGGAATCACAATGTCCAGAAAAGACCACAGCTGACACAAGGAAATACGGAACACTCACAGAAATGTGTAATGTCAGTTAGTATTATACGTAATGTTTTTTGTCTGTCTCTGTGCTTTAAGTGTTAAAGTAAAGAACTACTTTGTTATTTTTTGCACGGAGGACATGATAGTGCAGATGCCTTAGGGGGTTGAAGAAACTGTTTACTCAGGTGTTCTCATTAGACAACCCACTGAAGATGACCAGTCATTGTTCATAATATTGCCTTATCAGGTCTATGGCATTTCATTACTCAAAACTGTCCCTTACGGTCCTGACTTCTGTCAGTTGCTAATCACATTGTTGCATTACTGTAACTGAAGTTGCAATCCGTATTATGCGAGCTTCCATTTCTTTTTAACATTTACATTTTTGTAAACAACATTTTCGGCTTTTCAGAACAACTCGGAATTTGCTTGGGGTATAGGCCTAGCCTGGTATAACCATCCTGATCTCGCAAGCTTTACAAAGTGTTTCACTATCTTTGTAGCGAAACACATTGTAAGATCAGGATGGTTATATGAGGCTAGTGTAGGCCTGCTTCTTCACATTATGAAATCTAATGTCTGGTATTAGCTTACAAGTGGTGTGGGTTGGCAAAGCAGGCATACTGGGTTGACGTTCTTCCCAACTGAACTAGATTTCACAACTTCATTGGTTGTTCTACAATATTTGTGTAACTCGTACTGCAGTTTACACATATGCACTCTTGCAAATGAAAGAACACAAATGTGTTTGACATCTTAGAATATAGAGTTGATTATAGAACCCATGGTGAGTACATCACCAAAGGTGGCCAATCCATGGTCTGCTAGGGCTGAAGTTCATGCATGCTTTTGTTCCAGCTCAACTGAATGAATGGTTATTTTGAATGAAGACCATAATAAGTTAATTGTTTGAATCAGTTTGTTAGTGCTTCACTGGAACAAAGCCTGCCGGCTGCTGCTCTCTGGACTAGGTTTGGCTCTCTGGACTAGGTTTGGCTCTCTGTACTAGGTTTGGCCACCCATATTATACGCAGTGCAATTTTTTATGCTGGCATGTCATCACCTTCATCTGTGATATCATACTACACCCACAAAATGATCTTGTAGAGACTTGCACGTTATCGTGTAATCAGGCTCATTCAACCTATTAACAATGTTTTGGCCAACCTGAGAATGAGCCATTTCCCAATGTTATACCTTTTTGTGGATGAGAGGAGTGATGCTAGGCTTAAAATGTACTGCACTCACCTGACACTTTATTAATTAGACATTAATTACAATCTGTCCTATGTCTGGTATTTACTTAGATAGTTTACCATTAAAAACTTGACCATACTTGCTGGAGTATAGACATGGCAGTGTTCTGACTTGAGATCTGCAGATGCAACTCTTACTTTTGTGTAAACCATTAATTGATGTAAAAGGGAGATTTTTATGGAAATTGAAGTTCCTACTTTTTAAAATTTAACTAGGCAAGTCAGTTAAGAACAAATTCTTATTTACAATGACGGCCTACCCGGGAACAGTTGGTTAACTGCCTTGTTCAGGTGCAGAATGACATTTTTACCTTGTCAGCTTAGGGATTCGATCCAGCAACCTTTCGGTTACTGGCCCAATCCTCGAAACACTAGGCTACCTGCCGCCCCTTGACCCGTTGATTTATTCCACATTTTGTTTTATTACAGCCTGAATTCAAAATGGAGTACATTTATTTTCCTCTCATCCAGCTACGCACAAAACCCCATAATGACAAAGTGAAAACATATTTTTAGAAATCTAAAAAAAAGTACTGACAATTAAATGCAGAAATATCTAATTTACATTAGTATTCACACCCCTGAGTCAACCAGATTTTGCCTGTGCTTAGCTCTATTCCATTTATTTTTATCCCCCAAAAATCGATCTAGTCCTTGCCGATGACAAACATACCCATAAAACATTGAAGCCACCACCATGCTTGAAAATATGAAGAGTGGTACTCAGTGATGTGTTGTGTTGGATTTGCCCCAATCGTAACACTTTGCATTCAGGACATGAATGTAATTTATTTGCAAAAAAAATTGCAGTTTGTCTTCAATGCCTTTTTGCAAACAGGATGCATGTTTTGGAATATGTTTTATTCTGTATAGGCTACCTTCTTTTCACTGTATCGTTTAGGTTAGCATTGTAGAGTAACTACAATGTTGTTGACCTATCCTCAATTTTCTCCTATCACATTAAACTGTCACTGTTTTAAAGTCACCATTGGCCTCATGGTGAAATCATGGTGAAATCCTTCCTCTCCGGTAACTGAGTTAGGAAGGTCGCCTGTATCTTTATTGTGACTGTGTGTATTGATACACCATCCAACGTGTAATTAATAACTTCACCATACTCCAAGGCATATTTCTAAAAACATAATGCCACTTTGACATAATGGGGTATTGTGTTTAGGTGAGTGACACACAATCTCAATTAAATCCATTATAAATCCAGGCTGTAAAACACCAAAATGGGGAAAAGGGCAAGAGGTTTCAATACTTTCTGAAGGGATTGTAGATCTCAAGTCAAAATACCTACCGCCCATTATGCACATACTGCATTTGATTGTACCAATATTTGAAAATGTTTTGCATGTACAAGGTAATACATGTACTTTCAAAAGACAGCAGCCATCAACTGACTGCCTGAATCTGTTCATCTTATGAACAGGTTTGGACTTGTTTTATTTCCCCAATCCTCTGAAAATCTTACTGACTCTGATAGTAGCTACTAAAAGCTTGAGAGAAAGCTTTGTTAATACAGCATTGTTTCTATTTTGTACCACATAATGGACTGGACAGGATGTCATTATACTTGGAAATTAGACCGAGTGATGGATGGACTTCAAATACTGATTTGTGTCATGGGTGACCTGCTTGATACTAACACATAGCACTCTGCAGTCATTGTGTGAGGAAGTGGGTTTGGCATGTAAGAATGTATTGGTGAACCTTTGACCTCTTGGGAAAATCAGACAACAGGAGATGATTCTCGTCGGATGTAGCAATTTCCTCCATTTTCAGAATAGTTTATACATATAAAATACAGTTTAAAAAACTACGATGGAGATATTTTTGCCAGAACACTAATAGGCTACCTGGCGATCTGATTTATCAGTTTCATATTTCAGATGGGCCTAGTCCAGCAAACATATTACATAACCGCAACCAACCCCAACAAATGGATTGGTAATTATTGGTAATGTCATGACATGACCTTCCCTAATGTTGTGGCAATGTAATCTACCAATAATTACTAATCCATTACATCGGGGTTGGTCGTGGTTAGGTAACGTGTGTGCTGTGAGTTTGGGTGGCTGCTGGCTATATTGTATGTGTAATATTATGGGATGAAGATGCAACATATTCTGGTGAATTCATCATGATGTTTGTGAGGAAGAACTGGGCTACCCGGCTGGCAAGGAGCACTCCTAGTTGAAATTGGATCCTAAAATGAATTAATTTCTGCTCCAAATGCAGGTGTAAAACAGTTTATTTCTGCATCTGGCGTTTTGAAAATGCATCAACCTTTATGCTGTAATGACAAGCTACATTTGCGCAGCGATTTTGTGCGCATGATTTAGTGTTCACACATACATGGACTTGCGCGCGGGTCCCAAGTTTTGCAACACTACTTTTTGGTGGTAGTGGATCAAAAAGTTTGAAAACCACTGTGATATATGATAGTGGCAACAAATGGAGTTGGGTTGGATATAGTAATGGTATTTCTGACAGTCTTCTATTTTGACTGGAATTGTGTGCCTATTCCAGTTCAAAACAGTTTTGCTAAATTATTTACTCATCAGATTATGCTGCGTTCCCCTCTTCTTGTAATAATTGCCCAAGAGTCTGTGGGGGTGCAATTTGTTTAGTTTGAGCACATACCCCCCCAAAATGACACCCCCCATCAATCAAATATTGTAAGAGCTTTCATTGTCTGCTTATGTCTCTTTTATTTATCCTACAGTTCTGACTTGGTGTACAGGGAGAATACTGTAAGGATGACCCATGTTCTGAATTCTGTCGCTATACATTTCAAAAGTGCTGAACAAATAGTTACATTGACTACGTCCGTCTTAGCTTGCTCATTGTCTTAATCGAAATTATGGATCGCCTCTTATCTGCTCATCGTTCCCTTTTGCCATAGTTTGTACATTTCAATTGTCAGTAGAAAACACATTTGTTTTAGAAAGTCAGCCATATCAGCTATGTTTTTTTTAAAGGCAGTAAATGAGGCTGAATTAACTGTTTCGCTGCCAGACAAGGCTCTACTGACAGCCAGGTGTAGCGGTGGTAAGGATTCACTCCATGGGGTTGAAAAGAAAGTTCTGCTGTTGGGATAGCTTTATGTAGGTCCTAACAGTTCGTGGGCTCCGTTTGTCACTGTTATAGTGCAATTAATATATTGTTTGGTGTGGTGTTCTGTAGTGGCTTTGCTGGCATGCATCTAAAAAATAAGTTGAATTTGCCCCACCAATTGCCACTGAAACGGAACGTGCAATAATTATGTAAATTACATATGTGACCGACCGCCTTGATTCGGTCTTATGTAGCAAAATATGAAATTGTGTTTTTAACGTCGGATAAAAGCAGAGACACAGAGCTACAAAATGGTATATCATACACTGCATTTGAGGAACAATGGGAAAGTAATTATTCTTTGAAAGTTGATAAACTTCTAACCTCACTTTTGAGAAAATGGCCTTTGAATGTTTTGGTACCATTCTGAACTACAAACCCTTGGGATATCTCTCTGCAGACATCGCTGACCCCGATCCGGTTACACCGAATATGCTCTTGATGGGACGCCGAGATGAGTCTCTCCCTCAAGCCATGTATGCTGATACCAACCTCGTAGGCAGACGCCGGTGGCGACACAGCCAAATCTTAGCTGACCATATTTGGGCCCGATTCATTCGCGATTACCTACCAGGTCTATAGCACAGAGGGAAATGGCGGAGAGAAATGGCCAGCCTGGAAACTGGCCAAGTAGTAATGATGGTGGACCCTCAGCTGCCTCGAGCCTTCTGGCCGGTGGGCCGTATAACTAAGACCATGCCTGTTACCGATGGTCGTGTTAGATCAGTGTAGATCCAGGTGAAGAACCGGACATATATCCGGCCAGTTGCCCGACTAATTCCTCTCCCTGAGATGACAGAGGACGGGGAGCAATGAGCCTTTTTTGAGGAGTGTGGAATTTAACAAATTTCTGGGGTGGCTGTAGAAAAGGCCCATGGAGTTGCCATTTACTCAGCTGGGCCAGGGGCGCTTTAATTAGGTCAGGTGGAAATGTCAGACAGATCTCAACTCCATAAAAGGAGGAAATTGCCATCGCCTGATCTCGCTGCTTTCTCTTCCTTAACTTCTTGCGTCGAGCCAACCTGGATCCGGGATCATGACTACAGCCTCAAGCCCATTACCATAACGCAACGTTAACTATTCATGAAAATCGCAAATGAAATTAAATCAATATGCTAGCTCTCATGCGTAGCCTTTTGTTAACAACACTGTCATCTCAGATTTTCAAAAATATGCTTCTCTACCATAGCAAAACTAGCATTTAGCGTTAGCATTTAGCGTTAGCATTTAGCGTTAGCATCACCAGGCAACATTTTCACAAAAACCAGCAAAAACATTCAATAAATCATTTACCTTTGAAGAACTTCGGATGTTTTCAATGAGGAGACTCTCAGTTAGATAGCAAATGTTCAGTTTTCCTGAAAGATTATTTGTGCAGGAGAAATCGGTCCGTTTTCTGCGTCATGTTTGGCTACCAAAAAACCCCGAAAATTCAGTTATAAAAACGCCGAACTTTTTCCATAATAACTCCATAATATCGACTGAAACATGGCAAACGTTGTTTAGAATCAATCCTCAAGGTGTTTTTCTACATATCTCTTCAATGATGTATCGTTCCTGGAAGTGTGCTTCTCTGTCTGTATCGCATGGTAAAATGATTGCCACTGAGAATTACGCACCAATTTAGACAAAGGACACCGGACGGGACCCTGGCAAATGTAGTCTCTTATGGCCAATCTTCCAATGATATGCCTACAAATACGTCACAATGCTGCAGACATCTTGAACGAACGGCAGAGAGCATAAGCTCGTTCACAGCACATTCACAGCCATATAAGGAGACAATAGTAAAACAGAGCTTCAAAAATTCAGCTCATTTCCTGTTTGAGGTTACATCTTGGTTTCGCCTGTAGCATCATTTCTGGGGCACTCACAGATAATATCTTTGCAGTTTTGAAAACGTCAGAGTGTTTTCTTTCCAAAGCTGCCAATTATATGCATAGTCGAGCATCTTTTCGTGACAAAATATTGCGCTTAAAACGGGCACGTTTTTTTATCCAATAATGACATAGCGCCCCCATAGGTTGAAGAGGTTAACTCCATCTGATCCAGACGTTCTGTGCGTCCATGAATCCACCACAGACTACTCAGTAAATATACCACTTTATGTTAAAGGAATTCCTGCCTCAGTCTCATCCATTCCTCTGTCACCTGAAACGTGACCACCTGTTCACCTTCACTGTCAGTCATCCTACCTGTCCAGCTACCCACACAGATTCCACTACTCTTTCATACACATTGGCCTACCTCGTTTCCATGAAAAATTGTGTTTGCTCTCTCGTGAGGCAGTAACCAGGCTGGCAGGACAGGAAGGTTGTCAGTAGTTACCACAGCCAGAATTTCTAAATTGGGCTACATTGTAAAACAAAATTGTCTCTGTATGCTGTAACTAGGAGCAGTGACGATTTTAGCATGTAAAAAAAAACAATACATTAAATGCACTATAAGCGTGACAAACGGTGCCCACAAACTGTTAGGGCCAACATAAAGCTGTCCCAACAGCAGAGTCCCAACACCTTACCACTGCTACACCTGGCTTTCAGCGGATTATTGTCTGGCAGCGAAACAGTTAATTCAGCCTCATTTACTGCCTTTTAAAAAAACATAGCTGATATGGCTGACTTGCTTAAACAAATGTGGTTTCTACTGACAATTGAGATGCACAAACTATGGCATAATGAGACGACAAGCGGATAAGTGGCAATCCGTAATTTCAATTAAGACTATGAGCGAGTGACGATGGACGTAGTCAACATAACTTGGTCAGCACTTTTGAAATGTACAGAGACGGAATTCAGAACATGGGCCGTTCTTAGTGTACTCCCTGTACACCAGGTAGGATAAATCATGGGAAATATAAACAGACAATGAAAGCTCTTACAATATTCAATGATAACTTTTCTCTAATACATGTTATAGGCAACATGCACACTATCAAGTTAAAACAATAGGCAAAATTAAAAGTTCAAAATATACCTAAGTATTAAGGTGAGGCACATTGAACAGTATTAGTCTTTGTGTGTCAAAAAACATACATGTGACATAACACAATTTGACGCGTTAAATACGCTTTTAATTTGACACTTCAAATTACACAATTCTATTATAGATTGTTTTTTTACCTTTATTTAACCAGGCAAGTCAGTTAAGAACACATTCTTATTTTCAATGACAGCCTGGGAACAGTGGGTTAACTGCCTGTTCAGGGGCAGATTGACAGATTTGTACCTTGTCAGCTCGGGGGTTTGAACTCGCAACCTTCCGGTTACTAGTCCAACGCTCTAACCACTAGGCTACACTGCGCTCTGCCTTTGTTGAACTGAAATTAACACTTTTTGAATTTAAAACCAAGTTCATGATGTTTTCCAATTCACCTAAAAATGTATCTTATGATATATGCGTATGTACATTGGATAGTGCCTGTGTTGATCGTGTCTCGCTTGTAAATATCTGGGCATCTGTATTGCCAAAACGTTATATTTTAAAAAGAATATGGATGAGTTAGTTAAGAAGTTGAGAATAAAAATGGGCTTATTTTTTGTAATAGATCATGCCTCTCCTTGAACAGCAGAAAGCAGATAATTCAGTCAACTTTCCTGCAATTACTAGACTACGGTGACACCGTTTATATGAATGCAACTACCACTACACTGAAACCATTAGATGCAGTTTAGAATAGCACACTTCGCTGTATTACGGGGGACGGGTTCATTACAAATCATTACATTCCATATCAGAAAGTAGGCTGGCCCTCACCTAAGTCTTGTAGATCAATACACTGCTCTCTTTTTGTTTATAAAGCCCTCTTGTGCAAACTTCTGTCATACCTTACCTCATTGTTCAATTACAGACCTACGATTTATCGGACCTCGATGCTATTTTTATTTGACCTTTATTTAACTAGGCAAGTCAGTTAAGAAGAAATTCTACATTTTGTATAATTTGTGTACATGCAGGGCTCTCTGGTTTTGATTTCAATGGGATTTCCCATGAAGATACAAAAAAATAAAGTAATAAAGGATTGTGATTTTTTTTTACAATGATGGCATTTCAGTGATTGTGCCATTAACAGCAGAAGAAGAATCTGCTGAGAGTCTTTATTTCAGTGTGTACACTTTAAAAAAAAGGTGCTGTCTAGAAGAACCGTTTTCGGTTTCAGGGAACCCTTACCCCAGGAGGCTCTACATAGAACCCAAAATGGTTATCCTATGAGTGTGCGCAAACATATTCATAGAACTACCAGTCCTGACATTTCTTTCCTATCTGTCAATATCACATCAGGCCTTTACAGTTTCTCGATTGCTAAGACACTTTTAATGACAATTATCTACATCATAACCTAATGAGCAAAACAGTATTATTCCTTGCAAAACTGTAAAGGCTTTCTCACCAAATACTAAGCAATTTTTTGCAAAACAGTAAACACAAATCTCAACAACAGGCAAAATTCAGTTGAGTAAATCAGGTCAAACAAAATTAAAACATTTGGTCACAGCTGATACAAATGACTCCAATTAATGTGAACCTCGTCTACAGGCGTGCAAAACTGTTTTGCACAATTGTTCAATCAGCAATCAGTCCTTATTCATGCGTTAAAGAGGTCACTCACCTCTGAATTGCTGTTTGCAAGAATGGACCGAGGAAGAGGAGAGGTATAAGGATACAAGGATATTTCTTTCTTCTCTGCATTGTAAGGGAAAACAGGGTGATGTTGATGAAAACGTGGCCTGATCGACAAGAACGAATGGAGATGAATGTGGTATACTGTATTTATGTTGTTGAATTTATTTGTTTTTGCAGCGATTTTTTTTTAGCTAGGTTTATTTTATTTTTATTCTCTGTATATACTGTACAGCATCATTGAATTTGTGAAGGACAACATGGAAAAAGGTCATAAAATATTTTGTTCTTGAGTGACATTCTTTCTGCATTGGTCATTTTTGGTCAAATTATTTCGGGAAAAAAGAATACAGCCCATGCTGTTGTATGTTTAGTTGTATTTTATGGTTTATAGTATAATTATAGTATCAACAAATGTCACAAATATAAAAGAGGGTTAACCATGTAAGGGTATATTGATAGTTGATAGTTAGCATTTATTGCGCCATTGTGTGACGAGTGAGTGAACTTTTCATTAGATAAGTAATACGTTTTGAGGTTGAGGTTGTTTTTATTTCGAATAGTTCATGTTTTGAGTCTTAATCAGTAGCGACCCGTCATTCAGGAGCCCCATATTTTTTGCAAAAAAATATATAGATATATACAGATTTTTATTTTGGGGGGGTTGCCTTTTTTGCATATTATTTTTGTATTAATACGTGTCACATCAGTTTGCAAACAGTGTAAAAAATGTATATATTTGAGTTAATAAAGTTACGTACAAATAGTTATCTCCAAAATACATGCGTTTCAGCCTAGCTCAGTGCTTTCTTTGGTGGGGCAGGCCAGCAGAAAATAGGAGCATTTGACCATGATTGGCTCAGAATTGCACCATGATTGGCTCAGTGTTCTGTCACTCATGTGGACACTACGTCACCCACCTTTAGTAAGAGTGGACATCAAGAATGTGAGCCATTTGGGTCCTGCCATAGACTTAGATATGTCCCCTTCCAGAAGGCTCAAGGTCATTGGTCACAGATAAAATGACGATGTCAAATCAAGTTATATCTACAGTGGCTTGGATTGGACTGATCATGTCAACATCTTACTTTCAAAATCTTAGCTAGCAGTCATAATCATAAATCAAGGAGACAATCTGTCAAATCCTATTTAATTCTTGTCATATGAAGAGAAATAATGAAGATAAATTATAGATAAAACATATCGGTGCTCATCGGCTATTGGACAAAGATTACACAAGTTGGAAATCCCAAATTCAACAATGTGTCACGCCCTGATCTGGTTCACCTGTTTTTGTGATTGTCTCCACCCACCTCAAGGTGTCACCCGTTTTCCCCATTAGTCCCTGGGTATTTATTCCGATGTTCCCTGTTTGTCTGTTGCCAGTTCGTCTTGTCAACCAGCGTGTTTTTCTTTGCTCCTGCTTTTTTCTAATCGCTGTAACGGCTGTTGGTGGAAGTAGGTGAGGACCAAGGTGCAGTGTGGTAAGAGTTCATCATTTTAATGGTAAAACTGAACACTATCAAACAAGCAACAAAAGAACAACCGAAACAGCTCCGTCAGGTGCAACACACACTAAACAGAAAATAACTATCCACAAACACAGGTGGGAACAGGCTACCTAAGTATGGTTCTCAATCAGAGACAACGATTGACAGCTGCCTCTGATTGGGAACCATACCAGGCCAAACACAGAAATGAATGCCCACCCCAACCCACACCCTGGCCAAACCAAAATAGAGACCTAAAACAGGAACTACGGTCAGGACGTGACAATCGCTCTTTTGCTAGTCCTCCCGTTTTTGACCGTTGACTCTCAGCCTGCCTGCCACTCTGTGCCTCGTTATGATATTTTGCCTGTCTGTGACCATTCTCTGGCCTGCCCCTTGGATTATAGTAAATATCAGACTCGAACCATCTGCCTCCCTTGTATGCATCGGTTTCACCCTGTTCCCTTATACAATGAGTCGTTTGGAAGGAATCAGTGGTGCAGTGCAAAGCAACCGATAATATTAGCCTGCTATTCAATGGAGTGGCTGAATTTTTTTTCTTCCTGAGTCCCACCATAAATCCAGAGAATGCCAGACTGATGATGAAACCACTGTGCCACATTCATGTTTCAGTGAGCACATCACAAGCCAATGAGTCCAAAAATGTATTGTATGCTGCTGCATAAATTGTAATATGCAAATCAAATCAAAATCAAATCAAATTGTATTTGTCACATACACATGGTTAGCAGATGTTAATTCGAGTGTAGCGAAATGCTTGTGCTTCTAGTTCCGACAATGCAGTGATAACCAACAAGTAATCTAACTAACAATTCCAAAACTACTGTCTTATACACAGTGTAAGGGGATAAAGAATATGTACATAAGGATATATGAATGAGTGATGGTACAGAGCAGCATACAGTAGATGGTATCGAGTACAGTATATACATATGAGATGAGTATGTAAACAAAGTGGCTAGTGATACATGTATTACATAAGGATGCAGTCGATGATGTAGAGTACAGTATATACGTATGAATATGAGATGACTAATGTAGGGTAAGTAACATTTATATTAGGTAGCATTGTTTAAAGTGGCTAGTGATATATTTACATCATTTCCCATCAATTCCCATTATTAAAGTGGCTGGAGTTGGGTCAGTGTCAATGACAGTGTGTTGGCAGCAGCCACTCAATGTTAGTGGTGGCTGTTTAACAGTCTGATGGCCTTGAGATAGAAGCTGTTTTTCAGTCTCTCGGTCCCAGCTTTGATGCACCTGTACTGACCTCGCCTTCTGGATGATAGCGGGGTGAACAGGCAGTGGTTCGGGTGGTTGATGTCCTTGATGATCTTTATGGCCTTCCTGTAACATCGGGTGGTGTAGGTGTCCTGGAGGGCAGGTAGTTTGCCCCCGGTGATGCGTTGTGCAGACCTCACTACCCTCTGGAGAGCCTTACGGTTGAGGGCGGAGCAGTTGCCGTACCAGGCGGTGATACAGCCCGCCAGGATGCTCTCAATTGTGCATCTGTAGAAGTTTGTGGGTGCTTTTGGTGACAAGCCGAATTTCTTCAGCCTCCTGAGGTTGAAGAGGCGCTGCTGCGCCTTCTTCACGACGCTGTCAGTGTGAGTGGACCAATTCAGTTTGTCTGTGATGTGTATGCCGAGGAACTTAAAACTTGCTACCCTCTCCACTACTGTTCCATCGATGTGGATAGGGGTGTTCCCTCTGCTGTATCCTGAAGTCCACAATCATCTCCTTAGTTTTGTTGACGTTGAGTGTGAGGTTATTTTCCTGACACCACACTCCGAGGGCCCTCACCTCCTCCCTGTAGGCCGTCTCGTCGTTGTTGGTAATCAAGCCTACCACTGTTGTGTCGTCCGCAAACTTGATGATTGAGTTGGAGGCGTGCGTGGCCACGCAGTCGTGGGTGAACAGGGAGTACAGGAGAGGGCTCAGAACGCACTGCTTGTGGGGCCCCGTGTTGAGGATCAGCGGGGAGGAGATGTTGTTGCCTACCCTCACCACCTGGGGCGGCCCGTCAGGAAGTCCAGTACCCAGTTGCACAGGGCGGGGTCGAGACCCAGGGTCGAGCTTGGAGGGTACTATGGTGTTGAATGCCGAGCTGTAGTCGATGAACAGCATTCTCACATAGGTATTCCTCTTGTCCAGGTGGGTTAGGGCAGTGTGCAGTGTGGTTGAGATTGCATCGTCTGTGGACCTATTTGGGCGGTAAGCAAATTGGAGTGGGTCTAGGGTGTCAGGTAGGGTGGAGGTGATATGGTCCTTGACTAGTCTCTCAAAGCACTTCATGATGACGGAAGTGAGTGCTGCGGGCGGTAGTCGTTTAGCTCCGTTACCTTAGCTTTCTTGGGAACAGGAACAATGGTGGCCCTCTTGAAGCATGTGGGAACAGCAGACTGGTATAGGGATTGATTGAATATGTCCGTAAACACACCGGCCAGCTGGTCTGCGCATGCTCTGAGGGCGCAGCTGGGGATGCCGTCTGGGCCTGCAGCCTTGCGAGGGTTAACACGTTTAAATGTCTTACTCACCTCGGCTGCAGTGAAGGAGAGACCGCATGTTTTCGTTGCAGGCAGTGTCAGTGGCACTGTATTGTCCTCAAAGCGGGCAAAAAAGTTATTTAGTCTGCCTGGGAGCAAGACATCCTGGTCCGTGACTGGGCTGGGTTTCTTCTTGTAGTCCGTGATTGACTGTAGACCCTGCCACATGCCTCTTGTGTCTGAGCCATTGAATTGAGATTCCACTTTGTCTCTGTACTGACGCTTAGCTTGTTTAATAGCCTTGCGGAGAGAATAGCTGCATTGTTTATATTCTGTCATGTTTCCGGTCACCTTGCCCTGATTAAAAGCAGTGGTTCGCGCTTTCAGTTTCACGCGAATGCTGCCATCAATCCACGGTTTCTGGTTAGGGAATGTTTTTATCGTTGCTATGGGAACGACATCTTCGACGCACGTTCTAATGAACTCGCACACCGAATCAGCGTATTCGTCAATATTTTTATCTGGCCAATACGAAACATGTCCCAGTCACGTGATGGAAGCAGTCTTGGAGTGTGGAGTCAGCTTGGTCTGACCAGCGTTGGACAGACCTCAGCGTGGGAGCCTCTTGTTTTCGTTTCTGCCTGTAGGCAGGGATCAGCAAAATGGAGTCGTGGTCAGCTTTTCCGAAAGGGGGCGGGGCAGGGCCTTATATGCGTCGCGGAAGTTAGAGTAACAATGATCCAAGGTTTTACCACCCCCTGGTTGCGCAATCGATATGCTGATAAAATTTAGGGAGTCTTGTTTTCAGATTAGCTTTGTTAAAATCCCCAGCTACAATGAATGCAGCCTCCGGATAAATGGTTTCCAGTTTGCAAAGAGTTAAATAAAGTTCGTTCAGAGCCATCGATGTGTCTGCTTGGGGGGGATATATACGGCTGTAATTATAATCGAAGAGAATTCTCTTGGAAGATAATGCGGTCTACATTTGATTGTGAGGAATTCTAAATCAGGTGAACAGAAGGATTTGAGTTCCTGTATGTTTCCTTCATCACACCATGTCTCGTTAGCCATAAGGCATACGCCCCCGCCCCTCTTCTTACCAGAAAGATGTTTGTTTCTGTCGGCGCGATGCGTGGAGAAACCCGTTGGCTGCACCGCATCGGATAGCGTCTCTCCAGTGAGCCATGTTTCCGTGAAGCAGAGAACGTTGCAGTCTCTGATGTCCCTCTGGAATGCTACCCTTGCTCGGATTTCGTCAACCTTGTTGTCAAGAGACTGGACATTGGAAAGAAGAATGCTGGGGAGTGGTGCGCGATGTGCCCTTTTTCGGAGTCTGACCAGAAGACCGCCTCGTTTCCCTCTTTTTCGGAGTCGTTTTCTTGGGTCGCTGCATGCGATCCATTCCGTTGTCCTGTTTGTAAGGCAGAACACAGGATCCGCGTCGCGGAAAACATATTCTTGGTCGTACTGATGGTGAGTTGACGCTGATCTTATATTCAGTAGTTCTTCTCGACTGTATGTAATGAACCCTAAGATGACCTGGGGTACTTAATGTAAGAAATAACACGTAAAAAAACAAAAAACTGCATAGTTTCCTAGGAACGCGAAGCGAGGCGGCCATCTCTGTCGGCGCCGGAGATGGCTACAGTATACATAAAGTAATACTAAGTGTAGTAAGGTGTTAGTAGCCCATGTGCTTCACCCTAATAATTTGGTCTATTTTCACCTCTTCATTTTGCTTAAGGTTACTGTTCTTACCTGGTGGTGCTGCACATGTAGCCTTTAACCTGTTTTTGAGATGTCAATCTAATATTGTAGGATGTTTCATTGTCTTTATGCCCCTTTTATTTATCCTACAGTTCTTACTTGGTGTACAGGGTAAATACTGTAATAGCAGCCCATTGTTAGGAATTGTTGCTGTACATTTCAAAAGTGCTGAACAGTTATATTGGCTATGTCCGTCGTCGCTCGTTCTTTGTCTATTGAAATTATGGAATGCCTCTTATCCATTATCGTTCCCTTATGTCGTAGTTTGTGCATCTCGATTGTCAATAGAAACCACATTTGTTTAGGGAAGTTAGCCATACCAGCTATGTTTTTTAAAAAGGCAGTAAAGCAGGCTGAATTGTTTCGCTGATAGCCAGGTGTAGCAATGGTAAGGATTCAATCCATGGTGCTGAAAAGAGAGCTCTGCTGATGGGACAGCTTTATGTAGGCCCTAATAGTTTGTGTGCCCCACTTGTTGCCATTAATGTATTGTGTACATTAGGGTCTTTGCTGGCATGCATTAAAAAAAATTGCCCACCAAGATTTACATGCTAAGACTGCCGCTACCAGGCAATATTGTTCATGTTTCCATATTTTTAAGCTTCTCTTTTTGTATTGTTCCATGTGCTTTGTTAAACTAACTGCATTTGCTTCCGGACTCCCTGTGTCTACGTTACAAACGTGTTTCAGCTTGGGGCTGCATGTACATTTTTTTTAGGAAAAGTGACTTCTGTTCTCAAGCAATTGAGAAACTAAGTTGCGACAGTATGTTAGAGAACTATGATATTTAAGTCAATGCGTTGATATTGAGTCTCTCTCTCTCCACAGTACTCTGCTCAGCCCAGCATTCAGAACAGCCAGAGACTCGGCAGGTGAAAGGCATCGTGGGAACGTTTTTCTCTTTTCCAGAGAGGGTGTTGACGTCTGGCAATTTACTTTATGGAGACCTTGGCAATATTGCACACGTGTACCCTGTTAAACAATGTAATACCAACCTTGAGAAGAGATTTAAAAACCACCTTCACTGGAACCATATTACTGGATTCTTCACTTTGTCAGACCTACAAATAGACGATTCTGGGGTTTATACTGTGGAGAATGGAGATGCTGAAGAGAAGATGAGACATACATTTCAGCTGACTGTGTACTGTAAGTGTGTGTGTGCTGTAAATGACAAAATCATTACAGCTGCAATCAGCAGTAGAAACAATACTAAAGTGGTCGCTTTATTGGTTTGGTTAAAAAGCAGGGGCCTGGAGAAATGTAACCACCCCCAAACTCATAGCTATGGATGCAAGGCCTGATCAGCCGTTATATAAAAAGTATAGTTTTAACCATGTTTTGAGACCATAGCTTTTGTTTGCAATTTCTTTGTTTACAAACACTGGTGTAAATCAAGCTCATGTGGCGTTAAGTTGTATTCATCAAGACTCAATGATTCCATATCATTAATTTATATGTCCAAAAAATGATGTAACTGCTCTTTGCCACTTTAAAGAAATTCCATTTCACTAATTCATATTTCATTTTGCCTTCCAGATGTTCTGTCCAAACCTCAGGTGACGGTCCATGATAACATCTCCTGTAGCTTGGTGTGTTCTGTGGAGAACGGGAGAGAGGTGACCCTGTCCTGGTACAAAGGAGGGGAGATACTCAACCAGACCAGCAGCCCTGACCACAACCTCACCCTCGTTCTACCGCTCAAGTTGGATGAACAGAACAGAGACTCTTACAGATGTGAGGCTGCCAACCCAGTCAGCAAGGAGACAGCTGTTGTTCCACATTCCTGTATAGAGACTGATCCCTCTAAGGTGACAGGTAAAAACATGTACAGTAGCAATGTCACATTGCAGATATCCAGACAATACCAACTTCTTTATGAAACAATAAGTATGGTAGAGCTCATTTTATGAAACACAATGTTTTAATAAAAGTATTGTTTTCTCTCTTTTTAATTTAGATGGTGAAGAGAGGACACGAGGTTCTCTTATTGCTGTAATCTGCGTTTTGGTGGCTTCAGGACTTGTTGGACTTGCAATCCATCTGAAGAAGAGGAGAAACAGAAACAAGGCAGGTATTTAGCTTTTAATGGGGTGAGGTCATTCTCCTTGTCAAAACATCTTGTGCACAACCTTTATTAATTACCATTGATAGTGTTTTATAAATGTAGGAAATGTTTGCCTGAACAACGGATGCAGGTCAAATGAAGTGGCGTATCTTCCACACTTCCTCTGCTTGGTCAGACAGTTGCATTGTCTCAGACCACTTCTCTAAATGTTGAAAAAAGCAGACGGCACACATGCACACAAGCACAGTCTGACAATTATTTTCTCTGGTGCCAAAACCACTGCTAGTACAGGCACCCATAGTAACATGAGTTCTTAGTGTTGTAGAACCTGTCTTGGGGATGAGCATGTGTGCATATCTGTTAGTTACTCCCACCCACACTGTATATTTCCTTTACTTTATTTGCATATTGTACATACATTATCAGTCAAACGTTTGGACACCTACCCATTCAACCGGTCTCACAACTGCAGACCACATGTAACCATACCAGCCAGGACCTCCACATCCGGCTACTTCACCTGTGGGTCGTCTGGGGTCTTTTTCTGTCTGTAAAAAAGCCAATTTGTGGGATATTCATTCTGAAGGTCTGGGCCTGGCTCCCGCGTGGGTGGACTTATGCCCTCCCTGGCCCACCAATCGATGCGCCCTTGCCCAGTCATGTTAAATCCATAGATTAGAGTGTAATTAATTAATTTAAACTGACTGTCCTTTAATGAACTGTAATTCAGTAAAATCTTTGAAGTTGTTGCATTTATATTTTTGTTCAGTATAGAAATGCCTTTGATCTTCCCATGTCTTTTACAGTATTTGCCAAGTCAGTGGACTTAAGCTTGGCTTCATGGTTCCTCCCACTAGATTTAGGAATGCTTCTACATGTGTAGACTGAGTTACCTACTGCAGAACAATGAGAATAGACAAGAGAGCGTCAGACTTGTATTGTTTCCTTCCTCTGGTGCAAAGTATCTAATAACGTAACATATGATCAGTTTTACTTTTGTCGCTTTCCTCTTTCCTTGTCCCTCTCAATCCTTTGCTCCCTCTCCCTGTTTAGGAGGAGCGAACAGGTATACAAGGACTTGAGACAACCCTGACCTGACAGTTTATGATACACTCCAGTAACATCGCATGGCTGCCAGCGAGGATGTTGACACTGCATGAAGGTGCAAAACAGGAAGGTTCTGAGAGGGTGACATGGCAAATTCACACATGAGAAGGTGCTACATCTTAAAGTGGATGTTGAGACAGAGTTATTTTAAATATTAGTTTAGAAAAATTAATTGAGGCACAGTTGTTACTGGAGAAAATTCCCATTTAACCATTGCACTTTTATCATTTCAGACTTCCTGTGTTGGTCATTCTCACTTGTTTTTGTTGAATTGGTGCCTCGGAACTTCACTGATACAGACAAATTCAATAGCTATACCTAGGGTTATTAGTAGGGTGATCCCTCTTTTCAATTGCCCATTTTCCCAATGTATAGGTTAAAACAAATGGAACCTCGTTCTTAATACAGTTCACTACTGTGTTTGTTATGCTATTACTGGGCCAAAGCTTCTTTTCAGTTCTGTATTTTCTGTTTAACCTCATAGTCCGACCAAACCCGTATGCGGTAGCGTAACTACAGCCTCAAGCTCATTAGCATAACGCAACGTTAGCGATTTCTAAAAATCGCAAATGAAATGAAATAAATATGCCTGTTCTCAAGCTTATCCTTTTCTTAACAATCCTGTCGTCTCAGATTTTCAAAATATGCTTTAGAACCAGAGAAAATCACTAATTTGTGTAAGAGTGGTGATAGCTAGCTTAGCATTAGCGTTAGCATTTAGCACGCAACATATTCACAAAAACCAGCCAAGGAATCAAATAAAATAATTTACCTTTGAAGAACTTCAGATGTTTCAATGAGGAGACTCTCAGTTACATAGCAGATGTCCAGTTTTTCCTGAAAGATTCTTGTGTAGGACACATCGTTACCTTTTGTTACTATGCATATGGCTACCGAAACTAACCGAAAATTCAGTCACCTACATGTCGAACTTTTTCCGAATTAACTCCATAATATCGACTGAAACATGGAAAACGTTGTTTGAATCAATCCTGAAGGTGGTTTGTCATATTTCTCTCCATTGAAAGCACCGTCCTTGTAGCCTGGTTTGTTCTGAGATTTGAATGGAAAAATACCGGGACCTGACTTTTGCGCACCGATTGCCACGCAGACACCAAGCGGGACACCTGGTAAATGTAGTCCCTTATGGTCAATCTTCCAATGATATCCCTACAAATACGTCACAATGCTGCAAAGACCTTGGGGAAACAAGAGAAAGAGTCCGTTCATTCCTGTCGCATTCACAGCCATATAAGGCGATCATGGAAAACGTAGCCTCAGAAATCCTGTGCATTTCCTGGTCGGTCATACATCTTGGTTTTGCCCGAAGCATTTGTTCTAAGGGACTCACAGTGAAAATCTTTGCATTTCTGGAAACGTAAGACTGTCTTCTTTCCAAAACTATCAATTCCAAGCATATTCGAGCATCTTTTCGTGACAAAATATTGCGCTTAAAACGGGCACGTCTTTTTATCCAAAAATGAAATACTGCCCCTAGAGTCTTAACATTTACATTTACATTTAAGTCATTTAGCAGACGCTCTTATCCAGAGCGACTTACAAATTGGTGCTTTCACCTTATGACATCCAGTGGAACAGCCACTTTACAATAGTGCATCTAGGTCTTTTAAGGGGGGGGGGGGGAGAAGGATTACTTTATCCTATCCTAGGTATTCCTTAAAGAGGTGGGGTTTCAGGTGTCTGAAACATGTACGTGCCTCCCTTTATCTTTTTATAGCTGGTCATTCTTTAGCTTGCCAGTGGATAGCAGCGGTGTATGTAAAGGCTGTTAGGCTACGTTGGAAACAAAGTCCACAAGTTTATATTTTCACCATGTAGATTCTATTGAAACATTTTTGAGTGGTCGATCTTGATTTGCATTTTGACTCAAATGATCTTTGGTGACATACTCTTACTGCTTTTTGCAAAATGCTGATTAAGTGTAGTTCAGATCTTGCTTTGACAAGTGTGTTCATGCAGTTTGAATGTACAAAATCAACTGTTTAGTTTATTATGATGGACCATTTATTGCTTGTCTTTATCTACACAGTATGTAGCTAATCTCTTAAGAATACAATCAGTGGGGGAGTGTTTTAAGGCACTGCATCGCAGTGCTAGCTTTGCCACCAGAGATCCTGGTTCGAGTCCAGTCTCTGTCGACCCAGGGGGAGGTGCACAATTGGCCCAGTGTTAGGGGAGGGTTACAATCACTCAATCCTGCACACTCCTAGAGCATTTTGTGCTCCACCTACAGTGGGGCAAAAAAGTATTTAGTCAGCCACCAATTGTGCAAGTTCTCCCACCTAAAGATGAGGCCTGTAATTTTCATCATAGGTACACTTCAACTATGACAGGAAACAAAAAATCACATTGTAGGATTTTTTTAATGAATTTATTTGCAAATTATGGTGGAAAATAAGTATTTGGTCACCTACAAGCAAGATTTCTGGCTCTCATAGACCTGTAACTTCTTTAAGAAGCTCCTCTGTCCTCCACTCATTACTTGTATTAATGGCACATGTTTGAACTTGTTATCAGTATAAAAGACACCTGTCCACAACCTCAAACAGTCACCCTCCAAACTCCACTATGGCCAAGACCAAAGAGCTGTCAAAGGACACCAGAAACAAAATTGTAGACATGCACCAGGCTGGGAAGACTGAATCTGGAACAGGTAAGCAGCTTGGTTTGAAGAAATCAACTGTGGGAGCAATTATTAGGAAATGGAAGACATACAAGACCACTGATAATCTCCCTCGATCTGGGGCTCCACACAAGTTCTCACCCCGTGGGATCAAAATGATCACAAGAACGGTGAGCAAAAATCCACACGGGGGGACCTAGTGAATGACCTGCAGAGAGCTGGGACCAAAGTAACAAAGCCTACCATCAGTAACACACTACGCCGCCAGGGACTCAAATCCTGCAGTGCCAGATGTGTCCCCCTGCTTAAGCCAGTACATGTCCAGGCCCGTCTGAAGTTTGCTAGAGAGCATTTGGATGATCCAGAGAATGTCATATGTTCAGATGAAACCAAAATATAACTTTTTGGTAAAAACTCAACTCGTTGTGTTTGGAGGACAAAGAATGCTGAGTTTCATCCAAAGAACACCATACCTACTGTGAAGCATGGGGGTGGAAACATGTTTTGGGGCATTCTGCAAAGGGACCAGGACGACTGATCCATGTAAAGGAAAGAATGAATGGGGCCGTGTATCGTGAGATTTTGAGTGAAAACCTCCTTCCATCAAGCACGGGCATTGAAGATGTAACGTGGCTGGGTCTTTCAGCATGACAATGATCCCAAACACACCACCCGGGCAACGGAGGAGTGGCTTCGTAAGAAGCATTTCAAGGTCCTGGAGTGGTCTAGCCAGTCTCCAGATCTCAACCCCATAGAAAATCTTTGGAGGGAGTTGAAAGTCCGTGTTGCCCAGCAACAGCCCCAAAACATCACTGCTCTAGAGGAGATCTGCATGGAGGAATGGGCCAAAATACCAGCAACAGTGTGTGAAAACCTGTGAAAAAGACTTACAGAAAATGTTTGACCTCTGTCATTGCCAACAAAGGGTATATAACAAAGTTTTGAGAAACTGTTGTTATTGACTAAATACTTATTTTCCACCATAATTTGCAAATAATTTAATTAAAAATTCTACAATGTGATTTTCTGGAGAAAAAAAATCTAATTTTGTCTGTCATAGTTGAAGTGTACCTATGATGAAAATGACAGGCCTCATCTTTTTAAGTGGGAGAACTTGCACAATTGGTGGCTGACTAAATACTTTTTTGCCCCACTGTATGTTAGCCAACATCCGGAGGGCGCGCAAATCAAAGAAATTGCAATATTAAACATGCATGAACGTACTTGTATTTTATATCATTTAAATGCCTAAATGCTTGTTAATCTAACTGCGTTGTCCAATTTACAATAGGCTTTACAGCGACAGTATACCATGCAATTGTCAGCACAGGCTTCACAAAATTACAAATGGCGATTAAATCACTTAAAATCTTCCTCTGTTTGCAATCCCAAGAGTCCCAGCTACAACATGAATGGTCAATTTGTTAGATAAAATCCTTCTTTATATCCCAAAAAGTTAGTTTAGTTGGCACCACTGATTTGAGTAACCCACTCGTTCAAAATGAAGACACAGGAATCCAAAAAGCTAGCGCTAAACTTCATCCAAACAAGTCAAATGACATTTTTATTAAATCCTCAGGTACCCTAAAATGAAAATAAGCTAAATAAATATTAAAAATAAATATTTCATACTACTTTCCGTATGTTCAATAGGATAGTAAAATTAGTAATCGCGCCTCTTCTTCGCACGCCAAAAGACTATTGTTACTGTGGTCTCTACACAAACTCCAAATTCTTACTAGTTTTTGAAGAAACAAACCTGAAACCTTGAACAAAGACTGACCTCTAGTAGCAGCCATGGGCTCTGTAATCTGGAATTACATAGGACCCATAGCTTCCATTATAAGAGCCTAAAACAAAACAAAAAATAATCTGGTTATTTCTTCGGATTTTCGCCTGCCATATCAATTGTGTTGGTCTCATACATTATTTTAACATTTTTAGAAACTCAATGCTACCAATTATATGCATATCCTGGCTTCTGGGCCTGAGTAAAAGGCAGTTTTACTTTGGGCATGTCAGTCAGGCGGAAATTCTGAAAAAAGGACCCCAAATTTAAATTTGGGTCAAACTTTTGGGGTAGCCTTCCACAAGCTTCCCACAAGAAATTGGGTGAATTTTGGCCCATTCCTCCTGACAGAGCTGGTGTAACTGAGTCAGGTTTGTAGGCATCCTTGCTTGCACACGCTTTTTCAGCTCAGCCACATTTTCTATAGGATTAAGGTCAGGGCTTTGATGGCCACTCCATTAACTTGACTTTGTTGTCCTTAAGCTATTTTTCCACAACTTTGGAAGTATGCTTGGGGTCATTGTCCATTTGGAAGACACATTTGCCACCAAGCTTTAACTTCCTAACTGTCTTGATGTTGCTTCATTATATCCACATTTTCCGTCCTCATGATGCCATCTCTTTTTTTGAAGTGCACCAGCCCCTCCTGCAGAAAAGCACCCTCACAACATGATTCTGCCACCCCCGTGCTTCACAGTTGGTGTTCTTCGGCTTGCAAGCCTCCCCCTTCTTTTTCAAAATATAGTGATGGTCATTATGGCCAAACAGTTCTATTTTAATTTCATCAGACCAGAGGACATTTCTCCAAAAGGTATGATCTTTGTGCCTGTATGCAGTTGCAAACCAGTCTGGCTTTTTTATGGCGGTTTTGGAGCAGTGGCTTCTTCCTTGCTGTGCGACCTTTCAGGTTATGTCGATATAGGACCTGTTTTACTGTGGATATAGATACTTTTGTACCTGTTTTCTTCAGCATTTTCACAAGGTCCTTTGCTGTTCTGGAATTGATTTGCACGTTACGCACGAAAGTATGTCAATCTCTAGGAGACAGAATGCGTCTCCTTCCTGAGCGGTATGCCGGCTGCGTGGTCCCATGTCGTTTATACTTGCGGACTATTGTTTATACAGATGAACGTGGTACCTTCAGGCGTTTGGAAATTGCTCCCAAGGATGAACCAGTCTTGTGGAGGTCTACAAAAAAATGTTTTCTTTTTTCTGAGGTCTTTGAGTTCTTTTGATTTTCCCATAATGTCAAGCAAATAGGAATTGCTTTTGAAGGTAGGCCTTTGTCAGGAGAATTCTATACTCCTGCTGATTTATCAATTCAATTAAGTTACCCGTAGTCTGTTATATCAGGATTAGTAAAATCCTGATAGAAAAGGAAACAGACCGAGGCCCAGTCTACCAAAGTTAAATGTTTATTCACGGGAACGTTCTGACGTGTACAAGAACTTCAATTTATAGCGACACACATACTTCCACACCAACCATCAAATCCGCCCGCCAATAGAGCCTAGGGGAGTACGTGAGAATAGTGTCTTCCTACCCTCCCCTAAGATAGGGAGAGACCTGGGACTGGGAAGTTCTCAGTGTCCCAGCCAAGGTCTCCCCGGATCTGGCTCAGACAGATAGTCTGTTCTCAAAACACTAGACACATTGTTCCCAAAATGTTGATTCTGACTGAAACCACACACAGTATTATAATCATCGAATGAGTTTAACACTTACACACATGTATTATAGTAATCTATTGATTCAAAATAAGTTCATACAATCACATGGTATCAGACCTATGGTTTCAGGACTGTAACATTCTAATCATTTATTAAAACACATTTCCTTATCAGCCTTGAAATACATCCACAGGTACACCGCCAATTGACTCAAATGTTGTCAATTAGCCTATCAGAAGCTTCTAAAGCCATGACATAATTTTCTGGAATTTTCCAAGCTGTTTAAAGGCAGTCAACTTAGTGTATGTAAACCTCTGACCCACTGGAATTGTGATGCAGTGAAATCTGTCTGTAAACAATTGTTGGAAAAATTACTTGTGTCATGAATTTGTTCTTAACTGACTTGCCTATTTAAATAAAGGTAAAAAATAAAATTTAAAAAATAAAAATGCACTAAGTAGATGACCTAACCGACTTGACAAAACTATAGTTTGTTAATAACCTCTTAGAGCTATCCCCTACTTATTTCAATTCCCACTTGAAGACATACCCAAATCTAACAGCCTGTAGCTCAGGCACAGAACCAAGGATATGCATATTCTTGGTACCATTTGAAAGAAAACACACTGAAGTTTGTGTAAATGTGAATTGAATGTAGGAGAATATAACACAATAGATCTGGTTTAGATAATAGAATTAAAAAACCATACGTTATTGTTGTATCATCTTTAAAATGAACAAGACAAAACAAACATTCAGATAGGATGATGGGGACAATTTCAGTGAAAAATAGAAGAGGGCAACAGTAGTTGTGCAAAGTTTCAGAATGAAAACTTCCAAAATGAGTGTGCTTCATGACATTTATCATGAAGTCACCCAGGTGTCCCACACAAGTAGCCCAAATGTACCCAAGTGGCCAAATTGGGGAAGTTATACATTTTGAATGGAATAACTATTTACAAAATACCAAAATGGTATTCTAACACCCCCCCCCCCCAAAAAAAAATGGAGAAAAAAAAGAAATATATATATATATATATACACATTTACAAAATAACACTTTCAATATTTGGAAGTCCCTCAGTCCTCTACACAATATTGTGCTGCTGATGCCAGGTGCCATAGCAGTCTCTTTCTGCTGTAAAGCAGAGGGTCACCAAGCATGTGGTGCAAGTGATGGGGGACTTCATTTTGTAAAGAACACAGCGACGCCTCCATGCTGTGCCCTTTTGGCCCTGAGGCACATCCACGCCTGCAGAAATAAATTTGGGCAGATGAACACCACTTGCGGCAGGAGCTGGATGAACCAGCTTCAGTGGGGGATGGACACCGTGGCATTGGGGGCTCCCATTCGGAGTCAGTGTCACTGTGAAAGAAAATGTTCAGTTAGAATACATTTACATTTAAGTCATTTAGCAGACGCTCTTATCCAGAGCGACTTACAAATTGGTGCGTTCACTTATGACAGAATAGTTTCACATATGAGCCCTGTATCAACTGGTATAATAAACATATATATATATATATAGAGTACAGGGAACATAAGGTTGAATATATTATTATAGACCTGCTAGATCTACTGTCTCATCTATATTATGACATTTCAGCTAGATCTACTGTCTCTATAATATGACAGACCAGCTGTATCTACTGTCTCCATTTCACTTTGGCCATTGTTGTGGGCCTGCCCTCCCCTCAACAGCCTCAAATAGGCTATTTCATTTCACAAATAATATTTTATATAATGTTAATTTCAAACAACTGCATTAGCATGAGAAGAACTTACCAGTCCAAAATTATGTCCTCTCCGTTCAAAACATATTCCTCCATTTGGGAATCGCTAAATGAATGGTCCTCGATCAATTTCTTCTAAAATTGTGTGTACATCTGTATATCTAGACTTAGATTTAACTTTCCCTGACTTAGTCGCCATACTGATTTGAAATATAAACAGCTGAATATGCGCTTTACCAAAACAATGCTGCGCGCAACATGCGTGGCTTTTTCCGGTATGAATCGTCAATGGCGAATGAACCTCTTTAAGCCGGAGTTTACTACATGGGTTGGTCTTCCAACACATAAACATTACATATTGCCATTTAACTCAGCTCATTGGCTATGTACCCAGCCAGATTTCAAGACGATCAGCGGTCATTGGGTTAAAATACAGTCAATCAACGAAACAGCGGGCAAATCATTGGTGCACAACGATGTCATTACTTGTCTTCAAATTGGTTTCTTTCAGTCAATACGTTCCGCGAAATGACCCATCAGGTTTGGTTGTGTTACAAACAAACCAGTTGATTGCAATGAAACCAAACATGACTGGAAAAGTCACGTTTTGTGTGTGTATTTACCTCGAATGTGTCGTCAAATGAGTGAGACGGAATTCACGACACAAGCGGTTCACAAAATGTTTCGTGTTAGGCTATAAAAATGGATTTTAACAAACAAAAGACCATTCATTGTGTAACAATGAGCATTGGGATTGCAAACAGAGGAAGATCATCAAAGGTAAACTATTTATTTTTTATTTTTCAGTTTGTGGTTTTGTTACGCCTGTGCTGGTTGAAATAGTTGTTTTTTATGGGTCAGATAAATTTTATCCTCAGATAATCGCATTGTATTCTTTCGCAGTAAATCCTTTTTTTAAATCTGACAACGCAGTTGGATTAGCAAGATTCTGGGCTTTCGAAACATGTGAGACACTTGTGTTTCATGAATGTTTAAAATGACTATGTTTCATGAATGTTTAAAATGACTATTTATGTAGCAATCACGTTGTCAAATTTCAACCCGCTACCGGTTTCGGTGCGCAGAGAGGTTAACAAGAAGTTTGGAGTGGTTGAAAAATGACTCCAAGTGTATGTAAACTTCCGACTTCAACTGTATACTTGAAAAATATACTTCCCTTATCACAATATGATTTAAGTTTACTTCATTGTTTATTTTTGTATTGCAACAATATACCTTTGAGAACTGTCAGTCTTTGCAGCCATAGTTGCGTTCAAGAGATTGAGATTGGCATCATTTCTCCAGAGACACAACCTCCAGATTCTGGTTTTAATGTTTGACCTAGATAATTTGTGTATGTATTGATATGTAGACTGTGTGCCTTTTTTTGTTTTAGTTCTATCCTTGAGCGGTTCTTGTCTAATGTTCTGTATTATGTTTTGTGTGAACCCCAGGAAGAGTAGCTGCTGCTTTTGCAACAGCTAATGGGGATCCTAATAAAATGCCAAATGTAGCCTACTTCTGGGGTCTAGGAGAGACCACTGTAATTGTTTGTGTTTCTCGATTTATTGAGTTTAAGTGTATTTGGGACATTTTGTCGTGTTACTTTTAATGCCAGCCAGCTGTACATTTCTAATTTGAAAGTGACATTTCAAGCATTGCTGTCAAGGAAACAGTTTTTCTTGTAATGTATTTTTCTCATCTAGTGGTTGAATGTTTATATATTTCAGTATACTGTACATACTACACCATGTTGTACTCTGAGCCAGTGCACTGTATATTCTAAGTGTAACAAATATTCTCAAACATTTCTCTGCTTTTTACATTTGGACTGTGCTCATGCATTGTTGTGCCATTTTCTATAAAAACATGTCTTGTAAATTATGCCATGCCAAATATAATTTGAATCACATTTGGTCAGAACATGAGTGCCTCATTTATCATTCTGTGTATTTGTGATGTATTTTTCCATAGTTCCGATTTTGCAATGTTGTGAATTTTGTTACAGGAAATTCGTAATATTCCTGTATAAAACACTGATTAGCCATACACTCTTTCAGTCTGCAGCAGCATGTACAAGGTATGGAGTACCTTTAACATTTTGACTTTGATTCCTGATCTTTAGCATTATGGTCAGTGTGAAGAACTGTCTTCGGCTCCCCTAAAATAGATGTTTCTGCAGCACACACTGACAACACCTCCTAGTGCAGAGGTGTCTGGGTGTTGAACTTTTACACCAGAAACCAGCCGATATGTATTATTATGTGTATAAAATATATGTAACGAACAAAGTGAAAACCAAATTAAGTTGAGCCTATACGTTGTGAAGAATTTATTAATATAATCAAGGAACTCAGGGAACAGACAGGAATCCGATTGGGAGACATTCTATAGGCCTAATATAGGAGAGTTGGCAGAACAGTTGTCCTCTACTAAAATGTAAACATTTCATCTTATTGATTTAATTGAATGATGATAATGTGCAAATTTTATGACATGTCAGACTTTATCGTAAAGTTTTTTTTTTACATCACCATCGACCATACCTCATTGCAACTCCCCTCCAAGTCTCCGACCACTACCTTGTATCCTTTTCCCTCTCGCTCTCATCCAACACTTCCCACACTGCCCCTACTCGGATGGTATCGCGCCGTCCCAACCTTCGCTCTCTCTCCCCCGCTACTCTCTCCTCTTCCATCCTATCATCTCTTCCCTCTGCTCAAACCTTCTCCAACCTATCTCCTGATTCTGCCTCCTCAACCCTCCTCTCCTCCCTTTCTGCATCCTTTGACTCTCTATGTCCCCTATCCTCCAGGCCGGCTCGGTCCTCCCCTCCCGCTCCGTGGCTCGACGACTCATTGCGAGCTCACAGAACAGGGCTCCGGGCAGCCGAGCGGAAATGGAGGAAAACTCGCCTCCCTGCGGACCTGGCATCCTTTCACTCCCTCCTCTCTACATTTTCCTCTTCTGTCGCTGCTGCTAAAGCCACTTTCTACCACTCTAAATTCCAAGCATCTGCCTCTAACCCTAGGAAGCTCTTTGCCACCTTCTCCTCCCTCTCTGCAGATGACTTCGTCAACCATTTTGAAAAGAAGGTCGACGACATCCGATCCTCGTTTGCTAAGTCAAACGACACCGCTGGTTCTGCTCACACTGCCCTACCCTGTGCTCTGACCTCTTTCTCCCCTCTCTCTCAGATGAAATCTCGCGTCTTGTGACGGCCGGCCGCCCAACAACCTGCCCGCTTGACCCTATCCCCTCCTCTCTTCTCCAGACCATTTCCGGAGACCTTCTCCCTTACCTCACCTCGCTCATCAACTCATCCCTGACCGCTGGCTACGTCCCTTCCGTCCTCAAGAGAGCGAGAGTTGCACCCCTTCTGAAAAAACCTACACTCGATCCCTCCGATGTCAACAACTACAGACCAGTATCCCTTCTTTCTTTTCTCTCCAAAACTCTTGAACGTGCCGTCCTTGGCCAGCTCTCCCGCTATCTCTCTCAGAATGACCTTCTTGATCCAAATCAGTCAGGTTTCAAGACTAGTCATTCAACTAAGACTGCTCTTCTCTGTATCACGGAGGCGCTCCGCACTGCTAAAGCTAACTCTCTCTCCTCTGCTCTCATCCTTCTAGACCTATCGGCTGCCTTCGATACTGTGAACCATCAGATCCTCCTCTCCACCCTCTCCGAGTTGGGCATCTCCGGCGCGGCCCACGCTTGGTTGCGTCCTACCTGACAGGTCGCTCCTACCAGGTGGCGTGGCGAATCTGCCTCCTCACCACGTGCTCTCACCACTGGTGTCCCCCAGGGCTCTGTTCTAAGCCCTCTCCTATTCTCGCTATACACCAAGTCACTTGGCTCTGTCATAACCTCACATGGTCTCTCCTATCATTGCTATGCAGACGACACACAATTAATCTTCTCCTTTCCCCCTTCTGACGACCAGGTGGCGAATCGCATCTCTGCATGTCTGGCAGACATATCAGTGTGGATGACGGATCACCACCTCAAGCTGAACCTCGGCAAGACGGAGCTGCTCTTCCTCCCGGGAAGGACTGCCCGTTCCATGATCTCGCCATCACGGTTGACAACTCCATTGTGTCCTCCTCCCAGAGCGCTAAGAACCTTGGCGTGATCCTGGACAACACCCTGTCGTTCTCAAATAACATCAAGGCGGTGGCCCGTTCCTGTAGGTTCATGCTCTACAACATCCGCAGAGTACGACCCTGCCTCACACAGGAAGCGGCGCAGGTCCTAATCCAGGCACTTGTCATCTCCCGTCTGGATTACTGCAACTCGCTGTTGGCTGGGCTCCTGCCTGTGCCATTAAACCCTACAACTCATCCAGAACGCCGCAGCCCGTCTGGTGTTCAACCTTCCCCAAGTTCTCTCACGTCACCCCGCTCCTCCGCTCTCTCCACTGGCTTCCAGTTGAAGCTCGCATCCGCTACAAGACCATGGTGCTTGCCTACGGAGCTGTGAGGGAACGGCACCTCAGTACCTCCAGGCTCTGATCAGGCCCTACACCCAAACAAGGGCACTGCGTTCATCCACCTCTGGCCTGCTCGCCTCCCTACCACTGAGGAAGTACAGTTCCCGCTCAGCCCAGTCAAAACTGTTCGCTGCTCTGGCCCCCAATGGTGGAACAAACTCCCTCACGACGCCAGGACAGCGGAGTCAATCACCACCTTCCGGAGACACCTGAAACCCCACCTCTTTAAGGAATACCTAGGATAGGATAAAGTAATCCTTCTCACCCCCTTAAAAGATTTAGATGCACTATTGTAAAGTGGCTGTTCCACTGGATGTCATAAGGTGAATGCACCAATTTGTAAGTCGCTCTGGATAAGAGCGTCTGCTAAATGACTTAAATGTAAATGTAATGATAAATTGTTCTATTCAAAACACACACGTTCAAATTTACATCTCCTCTCTCCATCTGTATTCTCCACAGTTTAAACCCCAGAATCTTATATCTGAAAGTGACAGAATTAAGTATCCTGTAACATTGTCCCAGTGTAGGTGGTTTTCAAATCTCTTATCAAGGTTGATACCTGTGCCCTTCATAAATTGAACTGCCCACTTCCAGCACCTGCTCTGGGAAAAAGAAAGACTTTCCCACAATCTCTTTCACCTGCTAAGTTTCAAACTGGGCTGAATGCTGGGCTTGACATAGTAGATAGCTTAGATATCTGAGTATCAGCACACTTGTCACAAAGTACAGTATATTTTAAATACTTAAGCTACAACATTGTCTTTTTTCCACTTAAGACCCCAAAAATGCAGTCTTTACAACACTTGTCATGAAACTAACTGTAGCATTTTCACCCATCTCACTTCTCTGCCCATGATCTATTTAATAAATCACATTACCTGCTCCTCAACCACTCGTCTTTCACTCCACCATCTAGCATCTACATGACAGATAGACACTCAGTGGAGATTTTAGCATGTAAATCTTGGTTGGGGGAAAAAAAGTGGGATGCATGCCAGCAAAGCCACAACACTAAGCAATACATGATTTGCACTAGAACACTGACACTGCCCACAAACTGTTAGGGCATACATAAAGTCTCAACAACTTACCACTGCTACACCTGGTTATCAGTGGAGCCTTGGCTGGCAGCGAAACAGTTCATTCAGCCTCATTTACTGCCTTTAAAAAAATATGGCTGACTTGCTTAAACAAATGTGATTTCCACTGACAATTGAGATATGCCATAGTTTGTACAAGGGGACGACAAGCGAATAAGAGGCAAGCACTAATTTCGA